>NC_079432.1:1717506-1730006 GCF_026213295.1 Gadus chalcogrammus
GTCTACAGGACCAGGACCTGGACGGGTCTAGGGGACCAGGACCAGGACCGAGTCATTAGTGCTATGTGTCCCTGCGGCTGTGTTGTCATGAGGCCGGACAGACGGGCGTACGTTCTGCTCAGTCCTCAGGTGCCACCAGGTAACCTTCAGAGTTCTGTTCCCGGTCCGACAGTCCTGTCACTGCAGAGCGGGCGGGGTCAGGGGTCAGGGGTCAGGGGTCGGGGGGGTGAGGGTGCCTGGGCAGCCCGTCTCCCCCGCTGGCTCTCAGAGACAGATGGTGTCTGACACGCAGGCAGACGACAAGGGCATGCAGATTATATATCTATGGCAACCAGACCTGGTGGATGTATCCATGGCAACCAGGACCGGATGATGTGTCCAAGGTAACGAGGAGTGGACGATGTGTCCGTGGAAAACACTGACGCGTCCATGGCAATCAGGACCGGATGATGTGTCCATGGTAACGGGGAGCGGATGATGTGTCCGTGGAAACCACCCACGTGTCCATGGCAACCAGGAGTGGATGATGTCGTCATGGCAACCAGGACCCAGAGTTTAAGGAAGAAGAGAAGTGCATCAGGACCTTCTGACTTGATTTTAATGAATCCCCCCCCCCCACCCACTCTCCCCGATGATAAAGGAGGAAAAAGGAGTTTGTTCTGTTCCAAGATATTAAAAATATAACGTTTCCACGGCGCCATGTGAAGACGCCCGTGGCGTATTCGGTTTGAGGCGTGATCAAACGGAGAACATGAAGGGAGGACGACACCAGACATTCATAATTCACCTCTCAGCTCCTCATCCCAGTCCCTCGTTACCCTGATCCAAGGTGCTGATCCCGGGTTCCACGGGGTCTGATTAAGGGTTCTAAAGCTACTGAAGGTTCCCATGGAGGGTTCCTCTGGTCTGAAGTCCTGAATGGACTCTAATGTTCTGATGGAGGGCTCTGGGTTCTACACACCAGCGGTAAGAGCCCGTTGGTTCTAGCAGCTGGCGTTTAGAACCAGTGGTCCATCGAGGCGGAGAGGAGCCCAGAGGAACATAGAGGGGGTGAGGGCTGCCAGAGGGGTTCTGTGAGGACCACCTGGATCACCTGAGGCTCGTTAACACCAGCAGGACCACGTCTGACTCCGTCCAATCACACGCTACATCCCTTCACTCCATTAGTCGTGTCTGCCCGGAGTAGATCGAGTGGCCCTTCTGCGGAGGTCTCCGGCGGGCTCTCTGGTGTCTCCGACGCGACCTCCGGACTATTCTGGGATGGCTGAGGGGCAAGATGATCCGCCGGCGGTACCGGAGCCCGGAGCCGGGAGCTCTGGGTTCCGCCCGGCTCCGGGGGGAGTGAGATCTGCTTTGGGAACGTCTCGTGTGTCCAAACTCATTCCCTCGGAACTAGTGGATACCTTCCCAACGTTCCCACCGTACTATTTATACTGGTCTCCTCCTGTGGGGATGAGTGAGTGGGTTAGTGGAATCAGTCTGATGCTGTTGAGTGTGAGCACATGAGGAGTGTTCTGAACACATGATTCACAGTGTTGCAGCCGGGGAGGATCAATACCCAAAACCTGCTGATCAATACTACTGATCAGCTGATCTGGCAGTACTGATAGATCAATTCACCAATACAATTATGCAAGACTACTACTAATAATAATATATAATTAATGCAATTCATTTAATTTAATTGATTCGACTCTCCCTCTCCTGTTGAGGCATGCAGTTGAAGCTCACTTCACCTTCTGAGATAACTGCGTAACATACACACACACACACACACACACACACACACACCACACACACACACACACACACACACACACACACACACACACACACACACACACACACACACACACACACACACACACACACACTCACGTTAAAGGAACGTCTTTGAAGTCCAGCAGAAGGGGCTTCTCTTCTCATGAACTATTCATGTAAGAGTGTGTGTGTGTGTGTGTGTGTGTGTGTGTGTGTGTGTGTGTGTGTGTGTGTGTGTGTGTGTGTGTGTGTGTGTGTTGTGTGTGTGTGTGTGTGTGTGTGTGTGGTGTGTGTGTATGCCTGTGTGTGCGTGCGTGCGTGCGTGTGTGTGTGTCCTAGGGGTGCAGAAAAGAGGTGGAGCTGTGAAGAAAGAGAGAGAGGGCACATAACAAGGTGAGAGAGCGAGGGGGGGGGGGAGAGAGACGCTGGATCACTGCCAGTGTTTCCGAGCAACAGTAGAAGGAATTCTCTCATCCCAGTGGAGTGTACCCCTCTCTCTCTCTCTCTCTCGCTCTCTCTCTCTCTCTCTCTCTCTCTCTCTCTCATTCCACTAGAGTGTACCCTGCACGCCCCCTCTCTCTCTCTCTCTCTCTCTCTCTCTCTCTCTCTCTCTCTCCCTCTCCCTCTCTCCCTCTCCCTCTCTCTCTCTCGCTCCTTCCACTAGAGTGTACCCTGCACGCCCCCTCTCTCTCTCTCTCTCCCTATCTCTCTCTCAGCCTGGCTTCAGTAGGGGAGGGGAAACAGAGCAGAACGGAGAGAGTGAGAGAGGCAGGGAGAGCGAGAGAGTGAGAGAGAGAGAGAGAGAGAGAGAGAGAGAGACAGAGAGAGAGAGAGAGGGAGAGGGAGAGGGAGAGGGAGAGGGAGAGGGAGAGAGAGCGAGAGAGAGAGAGAGAGAGAGGGAGAGAGAGGGAGAGGGAGAGGAGATGGAGAGGGAGAGTTAGGATTGAGAGGGAGAGGGAGAGGGAGAGAGAGCAGGAGCCAGTGAGTGGAATGACAGGATATTGCAGAGTCTGAGAGGAGAGAGGAGAGAGAGAGGGGAGAGCGCTGCCGGAGAGGAGGAGGTTTTCTCAGTTGGAGGAGAGGAGATGATGAAGCCGGTGGTCAGAGCGCGGTGCGGGTGGGGGGGCTGACGGGGTGGTGTTGACGGATCAGGGGGGGCCGGTGACAGCGGGTTCTGGGGACAGGAGTCGGTTGGAAGGCGAGGCGTTCGGGGCCGCGGCTGAACTTCAGCGTTCCCGTTCTCTCCGGACGCGCTCCGGCTCTCCGGACTTCCGGACGTTCGCCACGTGGGTCCGGACTCGCGGAGCCCGGCCCGGCGCGGCGGGGGGGCGTGGGGGGGGCGTGGCTTCACACACGCCGGTGTGTGTGTGTGTGTGTGTGGGGGGGGGGTAGCCGGGGGGGGTCCATGGAGCGCGGCGGCAGTTCTCCGGGGGGCTCTGGGCGGCGATGAGGGACAGCAGGGGGGGGGCGAGGCGTGGAGAGGGTCTTCATGCAGCAGAACCAGGAGCACAGGATGGACCCCCAGGAGCTGTGAGTAGAACCACGCTGAGGAGCAGCGGACGGACGCTGGGGGGGGGGGCACACATAGACCCCCTGTCTGTCTGCCTGTCTGCCTGTCTGACTGACTGTCTCTCTGCTTGTCCCTCTGTATGTCTCTCGGTCTGCCTGTCTGTCTGTCTGTCTGTCTGTCTGTCTTCCAGTCCGTCTGCCTGTCTGACTGACTGTCTCTCTGTCTGTCTGTCTGCCTGTCTGTCTCTCTGTCTGTCTGTCTGTCTTCCAGTCCGTCTGCCTGTCTGTCTCTGCTTGCCCTCCTTCCTCTGTCTCTGTCTCTGTCTCTCTGTCTCTCTCTCTGTCTCTCTGTCTGTCTGTCTGTCTGTCTGTCTGTCTGTCTGTCTGTCTGTCTCTCTCTCTCTCTCTCTGTCGGTCTCTGGGTGAAAGGTTGTTTTCTTCTGAACCTCAGGTTAGAAGTGTATGATTGTTTACGAGTGTATTTGATTGTGTATGTGCATTTGTGAGTGTATATGAATGCGTGTGCGTGTGCTCGTCATTATGTGTATATGTGTGTGTGTGTGTGTGTGGGGGTGTCTGTGTGTATGCGATTGTGTACGTGTATATGTGTTTGTATATGTATGCGTGTGATAATGCGTGTGCATGTGATTGTGTGTGTGTATTTTGTGTATGTGTGTGTGTGTGTGTGTGTGTGTGTGTGTGTGTGTGTGTGTGTGTGTGTGTGTGTGTGTGTGTGTGTGTGTGTGTGTGTGTTTGTGTGTGTCTGTGTGTGTGTGTGTGTGGTGCTGGACCAGACAGTGCCACCCTGCGGTGGAGTGGGCAGGATTAGAGAGAGTCTGTTTCAATGTTGTTCTCAGACACAAACACAACACACACACACACACACACACACACACACACACACACACACACATCAAACACACACACACTTACACAACCCACAACGCAGACACACACACAACAACACACAGAGACACACACACAAAATCAGACACACACAAACACACACACACAAACACAAACAGACAGACACACGCACGCGCAAAATCCCACACACACTAGCACTGTTATCTCTCTGCTCAAGCGAAACCCACAGCTTTCCATCATGCTGTACATCCCTCTAAAACACACACACATACACACACACGCACACATCCAAACTGCCGTATTTCCCGGTTCAGCTCTGTCAGTCAACAACTCAGTCAACATTCAAACGACACCTCTGATTGGCCAATCCCGGTCTAGCCAATCAGAGTCCATCATAGCCACGGTCTCAGCCTGCCCTGCTGTGTGTGTGTTGTGTGTGTCTCTGTGTGTCCTTCGGTGTGTTGTTGTGTGTGTGTGTCTCTGTGTGTCCTACTGTGTGTTGTTCTGTGTGTGTGTGTGCGTGCAGTACGATGTGTGTGTTTCCGCAGTACGCCTTATGTAGTTCAGTACCTGGGGTTTTCTGCATAATATTCCTCTGAAACCAGTTTGTCAGAACGCTGACCTAAAAACAGGGGAAATGATTCTGCCACCAAACTTTAAATCAGACAGCTGTGTGTGTGTGTGTGTGTGTGTGTGTGTGTGTGTGTGTGTGTGTGTGTGTGTGTGTGTGTGTGTGTGGTGTGTGTGTGCGTGTGTGTGTGTGTGTGTCTCTCTCTGAAGCGGTGAACTCCTCACCCCTTGCTGTAGAACAGGTAACCTGGAGGAACAGAGCTCACTATTTGTCTGGAAAATAAAACGACTGAACTGTGAAGACGGTGACAGCCGGAGTGTTTGACATCAGAGGGAGCGAACGACACGTAGCACGGGGCTCCCAGGGGGACAGGAACCCCCAACCCACGCACTGTCAGTGCCTTGCTCTATAGGTTGAGTTTCACAGGGAATGGAACCGCTAACCCACGTGTGTCAGTGTCAGTGCCTTGCTCTACAGGTTGCGATAGCTACACAGACGGTCTATATTAACACAACAATTAGATGCTCATATCCAAAGAGACTGACAGCTCTCCCTCCCGCTCTCTCTCTCTCTCTCTCTCTCTCTCTCTCCCCCCCTCTCTCTCACTCTCTCTCTCCCTCTCTCCCTCTCTCCCCCCCCCCCCTCTCTCTCTCTCCATCCCCCCCCCCCTCTCTCTCATCCCCCACCCCTTTCCCTCTTTCCCTCTCTCTCTCTCTCCCCCCCTCTCCTCTCTCTCTCTCCCCCCCCCCCCTCTCTCTCTCAGGGCGGGCCCAGAGGCTCAGTCTGTCCAGGAGGAGGCGGGGGTCTTCGGACCCCGAGGCCCCGGGGCCCCTGCTCTACACGGGGGGGTTCAGCGGGGCCCTGAAGCTGTCCCCCCCCGCCGTGCCCCCCGGCCTGCTGCGGGCGGGGGCAAAGGTCACCGACAGCCCCGGGATGGGCAAGGTAAGGCCGTCGCCATGCCGACCCATCGCCGGGGGCAACCTGCACATCTAGACCTCCTGTCTGCTCTACCTTCATCTAGACCTCCTGTCTGCTCCACCTTCATCTAGACCTCCTGTCTGCTCCACCTTCATCTAGACCTCCTGTCTGCTCCACCTTCATCTAGACCTGTCTGCTCCACCTTCATCTAGACCTCCTGTCTGCTCCACCTTCATCTAGACCTCCTGTCTGCTCCACCTTCATCTAGACCTCCTGTCTGCTCCACCTTCATCTAGACCTCCTGTCTGCTCCACCTTCATCTAGACCTCCTGTCTGCTCCACCTTCATCTAGACCTCCTGTCTGCTCCACCTTCATCTAGCCCTCCTGTCTGCTCCACCTTCGTCTACCAGAGGAAAGACCTCACATCAAGAGGCACACCACCGCTGGTTCAGTCACTGCCAGTGTGCGTGTGTGTCTGTGCACGTGTGTCTGTGCACGCGCTTGAGACAACACCACAGGCCCGACCCTTTGAGTCTTCCTCAGAGAGACTTGCTCAGCGAAGCATCGGGAAGCAAACCAGCGCGCTCCGCGGTCTGCAGAGCTGCTGCTGCCGTCAGAGCCGGGGATTCTATTATAAAGTAAAGCGGACAACTTTTACCCTCGGAGACTTGAGGGACAGGGGATCGGGCTGCGATAAGTTAAGTTAAGATGTCGAGGTGTCCCTGAGCGAGACGCCTCACCCTCAATGCGACTAACGGGTCGGCTGTCGCCCTTGCAGGGCCGACTCCGCCGTCAGCGTGTGAACCGTTCCAGGGCGCCGTGGATAAAAGCGTCCGCTAAAAGGCCCTAAATGTAAATAATCTCATTGTGTGATGCCCAGGTCGACTGAGGACGTTCGGGATCAAACCCAGAACCTTTCCCCTGGAGTCGAACACCTCCTCCACCACTAGCCTGTCCTCCGTGGCAGACACGCCCCCCCCCCCCCGGGTGAAGGCAGGCTGATAGTGGGGCACGAGGGCCTAATGGGACGCGTCTTCCAGGGAGCACGGGGCTGTAATGAGGCTGGGAGTCCTTCTGAATGCAGAGCAGCTCCTTCTGCAGCGCTGCACTCGACGCCTGCAGCCGTGGTCCAGCACTGGTCTAATACCGGCCCTGACGTCCTATACTGGTCCTATACTGGGACCTGGAGTCCAATACTGGGTCTACTAGGCCCTTATGTCCTATACCGGGACCTGAAGTTCTATAGTGGGCCCCATTTCATAAAACTCATCACTTATCTTCTATTTGCTTCTAACGAAAGGTCCTTTACATAGACCCTCCCACCCACCCACTAGAGCGTTCACACTGGTCGGCCTGCCTGTCCGTCACTCATCAGCAGGCTGCTACAGGCGGGCCTGGGGAGGCATGAGACCGGGACGGGGATGAAGGGATTAACACAGACCGTTTAACTGAAGCCCCAGAGCAACCTGGGAGGACTGCGTTGTCCAGGTTACCACAGCCCATAGTAACATGAAGTGGGTTTAAAGTATAACAGTCCCTGGTAGGCCGTGTGTATTCTTTCACAAATACAGCCCTCCCTCTCTCTCTCTCCCTCTCTCCCTCTTTCCTCTCTCTCTCTCTCTCTCTCTCTCTCTCTCTCTCTCTCTCTCTCTCTTTCTCTCCCTCTCTCTCCCTCTCTCTTTCTCTCCCTCTCTCTCCCTCTCTCTCATATCCATCCCTCCCTCCCTCACCCTCCCTCCCTTCCTCCCTCTCTCCCCCTCTCCTTCCTCTCCTCCCTCTCCCTCCCTGCCTCCCTCCCCCTCTCCTTCCCTCCCTCCCTCCCTCCTCCTCCCTCTCCCTCCTCTCCCCCTCCCTCCCTCTCTCTCTCTCTCTCCCTCCTCTCTCTCTCCCTCCTCTCCCCCTCTCCCCCTCCCTCCCTCCCTCCCTCCCAGTCTTAGCTGGAGGCTCATGTTGTAGTGGTTTGTTTGGAGGTGCTCTCACTACAGAACGTGTGTTGAATTAAACCAGCGGACCGTCCGTGTGTCGCCGTCCTCTCAGCGACAGCAGAGCCACTTCACTCTCCGCAACAAGGGCCAGATGGATTGTGGGTTGCCGGAGTCAACCAATCAGAGCGTCTGATATCTCCCCTCCATTGTTTTCTGCCCATGGCCCACGCAAGGCAGCCCTGTTCAAAGCCCCGCCCCCCCTGTTCAAAGCCCCGCCCCCCCGGTTCAGAGCCCCACCCCCCCTGTTCGGAGCCCCGCCCCCATGTCCGGAGCCCCGCCCATAAGGCGATTTATTAACCTGCAGATCCCCTCCCCCCCCTCATTCAGCGCAGAACCGTAACAAAGACTCACAATAACTAGCCCTCTTTTATTAAAGACTTTTTAATTTATTATTAATGTACGCACTTATAATATGTTGTACGTCTGGGCACTTACACAGAGTGCTTAGCATTGTGTAGCGTCTTATCCTTGCTATCTTGTTGTCTACGGGTAAAGGGTTAACCTAGTGATGGTTAGTGCTTGGCACTTGGTTCTATGAACATCCTCACTGTACCGACAGAGATATATTGTTGTTTCTCTCTCTTCTGGCAAATGCACTTATTGTAAGTCGCTTTGGATAAAAGCATCTGCTAAATGCCCTGAATGTTAATGTATTAAAGCTCATTAAGGCTCATGAATGACAGTCTGAGAGACGGTCCCCAGCCGTTCTCTAAAGCTAAAGCGAGCGGCTGCAGCGTCAGACAGCCCTAGCAAGGTGATCCAAGCTATCAGCCGCCACTAGTGGTTAGCCGCGCGCCACAAGGTCGGGGGTGAGCGTCTGTTTCATCTCACCGCTGACTTACAGGTCATCCCACGCTCGGTTGCCCGTGGCGACAGATCGTTTTAAAAACTGCTGCGGCCTCAGATTGTTATTGGCTCTAAACCAAACGCCTGTTCAGCGCCTCTCAGCTGGACACCCTGAAAACCAATAACCCCTCGCTAGGTCCGTTAACAAACTGTTTACCAGTTGATTGAGTGACTGGCACTCCATTATTTGGCAGTCGTTAAGCTAAGCATTAGGTGCTAAACCAGGTGTCACTTGCTCAAATATTCACCAGATGCTATGCTAGGGGTCAGTGGCTAAGCTAGTTGACATTTGCTATGCTAAGTGCAAGATGCTAAGCTAGGTATCACTTGCTCAGATATATTCACAACATGCTATGCTAGGCATCAGATACTAAGCTAGGCACCCGGGCCAACCGCCCGGGCCGCAGGAGACTCTGATGATGCGGCAGAACGGAGCCGCAGGTTCAATTCCCTGAACCGGTTCTAACGAGCCTCCCTGTCGCCCGGCCGCAGGTCAAGGTGATGGTCCGTCTCTGCTCGGTGCCGGGCGAGGCCCCGGACCCCACGTCCTACCTGAAGGTGGACGTCCGCAAGAAGCAGCTGACCCTGTGTGAGACGGGGGGCCCCAGCCAGCCGGGGGGCCCGGGCCAGCCCAGGGAGCCCCCTGCCAGGCGAGCCTCCGCCCCTGCTCCAAAGACGTTCGCCTTCGATGCCGTCTTCTCCCAGGATGCGTCTCAGGTGAGACGTCTCAGACTCCACGGGGTCTACAACGGAGGAGGGCAGTGTGAGGAACCCGGGCACAGCTAGAGGAGTCTCACCACAGCACAAAAACACACTCTACTGGGGATTAGTCCATCAAACGTTGCCTTCTGTAGGAACCTCAGATTAATAATTCACATTTAGTAAATTATTACTTACGCTAACATCAGACCAGTTACGTTACAACTTTATTAATCCCCCGTAGGAGAAATTAGATAGTTAATTAGTTAATGATCCATCTCAGAAGACACAAGGTCACATGCGGAGTGTTCTCTCGCACCATTGGCTGACGGTGTTCTGTCGTGTGCTCTGATAGGCCGAGGTGTGTTCGGGGAGCGTTGCCGAGGTCATCCAGTCGGTGGTGAACGGCGCCGACGGCTGCATCTTCTGCTTCGGACACGCGAACCTGGGTACGACCTCTGACCCGGAATACGTACAACCCCTGACCTCTGACCCTGAATATGTACAACCCCTGACCCCTGACCTTGAATACATGCAACGTTTTCATTCCAATAACCTCCGCTCTCTGCCCCGCCCCCTCAAGGTAAGACCTACACCCTGATTGGTCGGGACTGCTCCACCCAGAGCCTGGGCGTGGCCCCCACAGCCATCTCCTGGCTGTTCAGGGTGATGGAGGAGCGGAGGGAGAAGGCCGGAGGCCGGTTCTCCGTCTCCGTGTCGGCGGTGGAGATCTGCGGCCGGGAGGAGACGCTGAGCGACCTCCTGACTCACTGCTACTCCTCCTCCTCCTCCTCCTCCTCCTCCTCCTCGGAGCACCTCCTCCCCCACGAGGAGCAGCGCAGGCCAGGGGTGGTCCTCCAGGAAGACCCCCTCTGCGGCTCCAAGGTGAGGAGACGGCAGGAGGAGGCGGTGGAGGAGGAGGAGGAGGATCTAGAGGAGGAGGAGGAGTCAGTTCTAGAAGAGGAGGTGTATGATATCCTAGAGGTTCTGGTCTCTAATTCTTGTCCTTGATGCAGAAGACCGACCAGCTAATCCCCACCTCCTTCTCCTCATCCTCCTCCTTCTCCCCCTCCTCCCCCTCCTCCTCCTTCTCCTCATCCTCCTCCTCCTTCTCCTCCTCTGCTTCTCCCCCTCCTCCTCCCTCTCCCCCTCCTCCCCCTCCTCCTCCTTCTCCTCCTCCTCCTCCTCCTCCTCCTCCTCCCCCTCCTCCTCCCTCTCCCCCTCCTCCTCCCCCTCCTCCTCCTTCTCCTTCTCCTCCTCCTCCTCCTCCTCCTCCTGCTCCTCCTCCTCCTCCTGCTCCTCCCCCTCCTCCTCTTCTCCTCCTCTTCCTCCTCCTCCTGCTCCTCCTGCTGCTCCTCCTCCTCCTCCTCCTCCTCCTCCTCCTCCTCCTCCTCCTGCTCCTCCTCCTCCTCCTCCTCCTCCTCCTCCTGCTCCTCCTCCTCCCCCTCCTCCTCCTCCTCCTCCCCCCCCTCCCCCTCCTCCCTCTCCTCCTCCTCCTCCTCCTCCTCCTCCTCCCCCTCCTCCCCCCCCTCCTCAGCTCCAGAACCAGCGGGAGCTGCTCTCCTCCTCGGCGGAGCAGGCCGCCTTCTTCCTGGACGCGGCGCTGGCGGCCCGCAGCTCCAGCAGGGGGCGCTGCGACGAGGCCACCCGCAGGAACGCCCACTTCCTGTTCACCCTCACCGTGCACCAGCAGCGGCCGGAGAAGAGCGCCAAGACCGCAGGTGTTCAACCTTCACTACGCCTCCTATTGTAACGAGAGGCTGGTCAGCGCAGGAGGCTTATCGGTCTGTTCAGATCGACAAAGACGTTTAGTTCTTACAGTATATTTTTATTTAGCGAATGCGAAGTCCATTAGCCAAGCAGTGGCCTCATGATCTGCTGTATGAAGGGCGACAAGTCCTCCTTTAAGTCTTTGTAGAGGGCGTGCCTCAATGATGTGATGCACACTGTGGGGTTGGGCTTCTAATGCTAATGAAGGATGTAAACGCCGCAGGGACATGCAGCAGCTCCTCGGGGTCTGGTGACGAACACAAATGAGCAAATGTTTCCTGTAGACCTACCAGACTGACTCTTGACATGACCTCATGTTGATGACTGGTCTCTGTCCGTCCCTCTCCCATCTCTCCCCTTGTCGGTCTCTCTCCATCTCTCCCCCTGTCGGTCTCTCTCTGGTCTCTTTCTGGTCTCTCTCTGGTCTCTTTCTGGTCTCTCTCTGGTCTCTCTCCGGTCTCTTTCCATCTTTCCCCTTGTTGGTCTCTCTCTGATTTCCTTCTGGTCTCTCTCCGGTCTCTTTATTGTCTCTCTCTTGTCTCTCTCCATCTCTCCTCCTGTCGGTCTCTCTATGGTCTCTTTTTTGGTCTCTCTCTGGTCTCTCTCTGGTCTCCTTCTGGTCTCTCTCCGGTCTCTTTCTGGTCTCTATCTGGTCTCTCTCCGGTCTCTCTCCATCTATCCCCTTGTTGGTCTCTCTCTGATCTCCTTCTGGTCTCTTTCTGGTCTCTTTCTGGTCTCTCTCCGGTCTCTTTCTTGTCTCTCTCTGGTCTCTCGCTGGTCTCTCTCTTCTCGCTCAGTGACTGCAGGTCGGAGTCGTCTTCACCTCCTGGACCTGGGGAGCTGTGAGAGCTGTGTGGGAGGAGGAGGAGGAGGAGGAGGAGGAGGAGGAGGAGCAGGAGGAGGAGGAGGAGGAGGAACTCAGTGTCTGTCTCTGTCCGCGCTGGGGAATGTGATCCTGGCTCTGGTCAACGGGGCCAAACACGTCCCCTACAGGTACGGGAACACACAGGATAACGTTATCACTGTCACATGTCATTAATGTGATCACGTCACATGTCATTAATGTGATCATTGCACAAGTTATTAATGTTTTAATTTCTGACGTTATTAATGTCAGATGTCACGGCAGCAGAATTACAGTCCAGTAAAAGTCTCAGAAACAGCTAAAACATTTTAAATAAGATGTCCCATATCTTATCTCAGATCTGATCCTCACTCAACTCAACAAACCGTCAATACAAACCAAGGTTGCTACGCATTATTGCTCCAAGGCTTCAGGGCGGCAGAGGAATGAGGGGATGAATCCCGGTCCCCAGGCGGGAGGTAGATCTGAACCACAGATATCAACAGTAGATATTAACAGCAGACACAGAGAGCTGTTCACCCGGCTGCCCTCTCTCTGCGGGTCTCTGAGCACCTCATCACTCCGCGGCCCTGGACAGATCAATACCCGGCCAGCCTGTAATCGGACCAGGCCGGGCTTGTCATTTGCCGCGGTCTGGGTCTGAACCACAGAGCGGCATGCTGTGGAGTACGGCCTATATTAGTGCCTCTGGCTCTACGGTCGGGGGAC
>NC_079432.1:1735006-1765006 GCF_026213295.1 Gadus chalcogrammus
TGTCGGTCTGACAGGCTGTCTGACTGTGAGGCTGACTGTCTGTCTGTCTGTCTGTCTGACTGACAGTCTGTCTGTCGGTCTGACAGGCTGTCTGACTGTGAGGCTGTCTCTCTGTCTCTCTTTCATTCTCTCTCTGTCTCTATCTCTCTCTCAGTCTGTCTCTCTGTCTCTGTCTGTCTGACAGGCTGTCTCTCTTTCTGCTCCATCTCCCTCTCTGTCCTTCTCCCTGTTTCTCTGTCTGTCTGTCTGTCTGTCTCTCTCTGTCAAACTCTGTCTCTGTCTCTCTCTCTCTCTGTCAGTCAGTCAGTCAGTCAGTCAGCCTCTCTCTCTCTCTCCCTCTCTCTCTCTCTCTGTCCCTCAGTCAGTCAGTCAGTCAGTCAGTCAGTCAGTCAGTCAGTCAGTCAGTCAGTCAGTCTGTCTGTCAGTGTCATCTTGGAGTCCACCCCAGCCCTGACCCTATACAGCCCTTCTCTACAGAGGGTTTGCTGTGGCGAGCGCTACCTATGCATTCAGAGGTGTGACCTTTGCAGAGGGAGCTGCATGATGCACACAGCGCATCACAAGCTGCATAATAACCACAGCATTATACATCCTCTTCCTAAGGAGCCGTCAGCCTCTATTACCCAGAGTGTTTCCATGCCGACTAGGTGGAGCGAGGCAATGATGTACTCTAGAGCCCTGTGTCCTCCTATTGGTCAAATAAGAGTGTGTGTGTGTGTGTGTGTGTGTGTGTGTGTGTGTGTGTGTGTGTGTCAGGTCTTCTCTTCATGAATACATAATGAGCTGGGAGACTCCTGTACATATCCGTCTACAATGATCCCACACACACACACGCACACACACACACGCCTCGTAGTTAATTATAGAACCACTTTCAGAAAAAACAACCGCAATTGGTTTTTGATTTACATTTTGAAATGTCATCGATAATCTTCTGACGTTCTACGTTGTGGTTCTTAAGTGTATGAGGAAAGGCTTTTATTATGTTCTATGTTATGGCTCGGAAGTCTTTGAGGGAACGGCTTGTTTGTGTTCTACACTCTGGTTCTAAGTGAGGTAGTTAAGGGTTCTGAGTTCGAGTAACCAGCACTGACCTGGTTCTGGTTCTAGTAACCAGTACTGACCTGGTTCTGGTGCTGGTTCTAGTTACCAGTACTGACCTGGTTCTGGTTCTGGTTCTAGTAACCAATACTGACCTGGTTCTGGTACCAGTGCTGACCTGGTTCTGGTTCTAATAACCAGTACTGAACTGGTTCTGGTTCTAGTACCCAGTGCTGACCTAGTTCTGGTTCTAGTAACCAGTACTATCCTGTTTCTGGTTATGGTTATAGTTACCAGTGCTGACCTGGTTCTCGTTCTGGTTCTGGTACCCAGTGCTGACCTGGTTCTGGTTCTGGTACCCAGTGCTGACCTGGTTCTGGTTCTGGTACCCAGTGCTGACTGGGTTCTGGTTCTGGTACCCAGTGCTGACCCGGTTCTGTCCTCCAGGGGTCCAGCGGCGCCGCCTGATCCCGGCCCCCCTCCCAGACTCCTCTCTGGGCCGGCGGGCAGAGGGCCAGCGGGACCGGGCCCACCAGCCCTTCGAGATCACCGTCTACCAGATAGACCCCCTGGACCCCCTGCAGAGGAGCCGGCAGGAGGTCCGCCCCCACCCTCTTAGGACCAATCACACGACACACAGTCTGTAGGACCAATCACACAAGACACAGTCTGTAGGACCAATCACACGACACACACATTACGTTAGGACCAATCACACGAGACAGTCTCTTAGGACCAATCACACGAGAGACGCAGTCTGTAGGACCAATCAGAGCATCAGATGTTCCACTGTGTGTTGACCTGCTTATTTCCTGTGTTTCTGCAGCAAACGTTCCAGGATGTGGAGAAGGTACGTTAACTCTCAGCTGAAGTGTGTTTGAGACGTGACGTTTGGTGTAATAACAGCAGCAGGTGACTCAGTGTGTGTTAGAGTGTGTGCAGCCCACTGCAGAGCCGTAGCATGTGCACTGTACAGGTTTACAGAACTTTAGCACTGGTGGAGAAGCATGATGTAGAAGTGGTACCGCATTGTTGGGTTCCGTTACATGTTCTGGGTTCTGTACCATGTGTTCTGTGTTCTCCAGGGTTCTGTCATACGTTCTGTGTGTTCTCCAGGGTTACCCAGGGTTCTGTACCATACGTTCTGTGTTCCCCAGGGTTCTGTCATGTGTTCTGTGTGTTCTCCAGGGTTCTGTATGTTCTCCAGGGTTCCATACCATGTGTTCTGTGTTCCCCAGGTTAGGGTTCTCTTCCTTGTATTCAGTGTTCCCCAGGGTTCTCCAGGGTTCCCTACCATGTGTTCTGTGTTCCCCAGGGTTCTGCGTCTTACGTTCTGTGTTCCCCAGGGTTCTGTGTCTTACGTTCTGTGTTCCCCAGGGTTCTGCGTCTTACGTTCTGTGTTCCCCAGGGTTCTGCGTCTTACGTTCTGTGTTCCCCAGGGTTCTGTGTCTGACGTTCTGTGTTCCCCAGGGCCTGCAGTACTTCAACGCGAGGCTGCGTGTGGCCGAGCGGCGGCAGCAGCAGATCGCGGCGCTGCGGTGCCGGAGGGAACGGCTCAGGGCCGAGCTGACGGAGGCCAAGGGCCTGCTGATGGTGGCCCCCGGGAGGCGGAGCCCCGACTGTGAGTAGACCAATCACAGCAGGGACATGGCCTTGAGGACCAATCAGGACAGAGACCCGGGCTGTAGGACCAATCACAACAGAGACCAATTCTGTTAGGACCAATCACATGAGAGACACAGGCTGTAAGAACCAATCAGAACAGAGACACAGTCTGTTAGAACCAATCACATGAGAGACACAGGCTGTTATAACCAATCACATGAGAGACACAGGCTGTTAGAACCAATCAGAACTGAGACACTGGCTGTTAGGACAGAGACCCAGAGTGCTAGAGCTATCAGCCACCCAGCTATCCTGTTTAATAGGAAGTGGCCCCTGGTATCAGGTTCTCACCGGTCCGGGGACACAGATTAGACCAACGAGGAAACCAATGTCCGCTCTGAAATTGTACTTCCTTCAACCTCAAGGCCTTAAACGATCGTCTTTCAGAGGCCACTGGCTGTGATGGGATGAACCATCACAGCCATCACATACCAGTTACACATACCAGTTGGTATAGTCCAATCGGCTGGTGGGCTATCTATCCATCATACCGGTTGGTGCAGTCCACTGAGTCGAATGGAGGGCTGATCTACCCATCATGCATCTGGGTGTACAGTCCCACTTGTGATGTCACTGGAGGGGAGGTGTTTAAGCGGCTGGCCGTGTCTGAACACCGTCACACCTGGTGGAGGAACAGCCCTTGAACCCCTCCTTCCTAGGTGTTTGTATTTCAGGCTCCTCAGACCGCGAGACGGCCGGCTCTCTGCTGAGTCACTGGGCCGCAGTACCGCTCCACTGAGCTGACCTACATACACAGCTCCCATGATGCTCTCTGGCAGGCCTTAGCTTGTGCTGCCCGCAGACACTCAGAGCAGAGAGGTGGAGGCCGCGTTAGGTCTGGGAGGGGTCCTCAGCTCCACCTCCCTGCTCTAGGGGCCTCGTTAGGCCTGGGTGGAGGCCTGAGCTCCACCAACTCTCTGAGACCGACACTGGGGTCAGGGGTCACATGGCTCTCAGTGGACCAACACTTGAGGTAATTTTCAGATGTAGAGAGCTGTGACTCCCTGGTGATCATCTAGACCCGGCGGGCCTCAGATCAATAAGGCATTACTGCCCTCGGTCTCCCAGAGCCATAAATCACCAGGCTCCTCCCTGGAAGGGGGGGACATTGGAGGGTAATCCTCCCATCAATCACAATCGAGTGTCAGAGCTTCCTAACAGACCAGTATAGCAACCCGCTCCAACCCACAGAGGGGAGGCTTCACTGGACCAGTAACTACACCAGCAGCAGGTGAACCAGTAGCTGTAAAGGGAGAAGCAGTGATTGGTCGAACTTGACCAATCAACCGAGACGACATGAGATGACGAACCCACCCGTTAAAGAAGATGTGATTGGTCCACCTTAAGGAGATCTATTTGACTTGCTGGTTGATTGATTGAATGGTCGATCCCTACTGAGCTGTGATTGGTCGATCCCTAAAGAGGCGTGTGTGCGTGTGTGCGTGTGTGCGCGTGTGTGTGTGTGTGTGTGTGTGTGTGTGTGTGTGTGTGTGTGTGTGTGTGTGTGTGTGTGTGTGTGTGTGTGTGTGTGTGTGTGTGTGTGTGTGTGTGTGTGTGTGTGTGTGTGTGTAGACGAGGCGGAGCAGCACCTGGACCAGGAGTCCCAGGAGTACCTGGAGGTCCTTCTCCGCTCCACGGACGAGCTGGAGGACGTGGTCAATGTCTGCAAGGCCCGGCTCATGATGGAGACATGCTTCGACGTCTCCACGGCAACAGGAGGCGGCGCCGCCGCCGCCCGGCGAGGACTCTGATCGGACGAGGAGGAGACAGGACGTGAGACGAGAGACCACCTTCTCAACCGGTCAGGAGGGGCGGAGTTAAAGAGCTGTTTAACAAGACACTCGTTAGCCAGACGTTAACGAGACACTCGTTAACGAGACACTCGTTAACCAACACGTCCTTTGACTTGAGTTCAGAACACGTCTCTGACAAACCTTCAGCAGGAGATGGAAGCCCCCCCCCCCCCCATCCCCCCACCCCCCCCAACTCACCTCGTGGTGATTGGCTGAGAGACGGACTGACCTCATCCTTTATTTGAACCAATGGAAGAGCTACACACAGAGAACAGGCTGCCTGTCTGGGGGTTATACTCTGAGGACCCAGAGAGGGTCTGGACCCGGGTTCTGTCACCACAGACCCTAGGATCACTGGACCCGGGTTCTGTCAGAACAGACCCTAGGATCACTGGACCCGGGTTCTGTCAACACAGACCCTAGGATCACTGGACCCGGGTTCTGTCAACACGGACCCTAGGATCACTGGACCCGGGTTCTGTCAACACAGACCCTAGGATCACTGGACCCGGGTTCTGAGGGGGAACCCTGCGGTACCTCAGCCTCTTTTAATTTAGGACCGTGCCTTTTTACTTTACAGAGGAACTCTCGGAGGTCCCTAACTCCTCCGTTAGTTTTACATAACAGGAACGTTTATGAAAGTTTCTAGAAGCAACGAGATAATAGTGGAAAATAAAATACAGCAAGACAGCAATAATTATTTCATATTCTAGAGTTATTTTGTGATATCTGTTCTTCATAATGCTAAACCAAACTAACATCTGTCGGGGGATTTCTGATTGGTCCAGACTGTGGGGAGGAAGTCAGACAAAAGGTTGTGGGTTCGAACCCCATCGCCCATAGTCCACCTGCAAGCCTCTGAATTGATGCTTCCAGATCCCTCGCAATCAGGATATCTCTTGACCTTGACCCAGCCCAAGGTCAGCTGACCTTCAGCTGACCTTGACCCAGCCCAAGGTCAGCTGACCTTTAGACATCAGCTGATCAAGATCAACACCAGATCTGCATCCATTTTTAGCTTAATCTCCGACTGTGGGACAGAGAACTCAAACCCGATCCCCACCACCTTGTCTCATACCAAGTGGGAGGGAGGGAGGGAGGGAGGGAGGGAGGGAGGGAGGGAGAGAGGGGAGGGGTCCCCACACAGCTCCTACGACCCGTTGGTACGGTCCAATGGGCGGTCTGGTGGTCTGGAAGGATGGGCTTTCCCATCATCACAGCAGCGTAGAATCAGGTTCTGGCGTCAGGTTTGTTATGCTTGATCACCATGGCAACGTCAAACCATTCTTATTCAGCTGTTCTGTAGACTAGCATCCGGAAGGACTAAATTCAACCAATGGGATCACTCGGTGCTTCTACCTGTCTGTCTGTCCTCCTGTCTGTCTGCCCCCGACTGAATCTTATGACACTGCATGAGGGTTCGCTTCTCCTGGAGATTGATATTATCACCACCTTATTTATGTTATTAATATTAATAATTGCTTTATAATTCTTTAATTCTTTTTAAAGTATATATTTTTTCTTTCGTTTTGGATTTCTGCGTTTAACCCCCACAGGGGAAATAAGAAGTTTTGCCAAAAATAACGACATGAAAGAAGTTTAATATATTCTACTTTTTTTATTTGTTTTTTTACTGTACAGTTTTATAACTGGTCAACAATATGTGTTGGATGGGACCGGATGATATGTGGTAATAAAATAACTGATGACCTTATTAAGACTATTGTTCTGATCAAAGCACCATCTCTCATGGACCACCTGAAGATGTATTTACTCCATCGTGAGAGCAAACAGCTTCAGCTGTTCTGTTAATATATGATACACAATAATAATAATAATACACACATGAGCCATTCAACAGAGCAGGCACATCAGCATACTGTTCCCAGCACGTACGTCGACAGCTATAGCATCCACTTACCTCAGACACATCAGAGAGGGTGCGACAGGTCATCAGCCAGCCTGTGCCTGTCTGACGAGGCACGAAGACGTTTGAGTTCCCCAGGTAACCCGGGCTGATCAAGGCCACAGGAGATGCTTTCGTCACCATGGCAACAGCAGGAGAGGACCCGCTACCCGTCGTTCGTACGAAGAGACTTCTGAGGCGGTTGGTCGCTAAACTCGACGTTTTAGAGACAGGTTACGCTAGGGTTTAAATATAGACGCAAGTGGAGGGCTGGATGCTATGTAGGGCAGGTGGTACTACCTTCAGCCTCCGATTTAGGGGAAGACGTACCCAATGTCTCCATGTTTACCTTTATCATGTCAGTAGGACGACATAGTACTATGGTACTGACAAAGTACTACAGTAGAGGGCCTAGTACCACAGTACAGACATGATACTACAGTACAGACATGGTAGGACTGACGTAGTACTACCACAGTACTAACAGTCCCATAGTACTACCATAGTACTACAGTACTATAGTACAACAATACTGACATAGTACTACAGTACTACCACAGTACCAAAGTACTGCCATAGTACCACAGTACTACCACACTACTACCATAGTACCACAGTACTACCCCAGTACAACAGTACTACCACAGTACTACCATAGTACCACAGTACTACCACAGTACTACCCCAGCACCACAGTACTACCATAGTGCCACAGTACTACCACAGTACTACCCCAGTACCACAGTCCTACCCCAGTACCACAGTACTACCACAGCACTACCACAGTACTACCACACTACTACCATAGTACCACAGTACTACCCCAGTACCACAGTCCTACCCCAGTACCACAGTACTACCACAGTACCACAGTACCACCACAGTCCTACCCCAGTACCACAGTACTACCACAGTGCTACCACAGTACTACCCCAGTACCCCAGTAGAGAGGACTCTGAACCAGGCAGTACAGCGCTGTGAGCAGCGGGCGGGGCCCAGACCTGAGTCCTGCTCCTCTGACGTCTCGTCTGTCTGGTCCGTAACACGGACACACCTCCACGCAGGGCGGTCATCAGGCAGACGGTAACCAGCGGCGACAGACCCCCCCCCCCCCCCCCCCCCCCCCGCCACGGGACGGGTCCGTCACGCTGGGTGGTTCAGACACGCGCGCGATTCATGTTCGACATGCGTGTGTGTTTCATGTTCAATATGCTAGGAGAGAGGGTGTGTGTGTGTGTGTGTGTGTGTGTGTGTGTGTGTGTGTGTGCCTAACGATGTCTCCCAGTGTGAACATGCACATGAAACACAGAAACATGAAAGAACGCAGACAGACTCTCACAAAACAAATGATGCAAACTGTGAATATAAAAGAGCCTGAAACACAGAACAGACCGACGGGAAGGCTTCTTTACACTTCAGTCTCTCCTCCATCATCTCTCCATCATTCTGTCTCTCCTCCATCATCCCTCCATCATTCAGTCTCTCCTCCATCATCCCTCCATCATTCTGTCTCTCCTCCATCATCCCTCCATCATTCTGTCTCTCCTCCATCATCCCTCCATCATTCAGTCTCTCCTCCATCATCCCTCCATCATTCTGTCTCTCCTCCATCATCCCTCCATCATTCTGTGTCTCCTCCATCATCCCTCCATCATTCTGTGTCTCCTCCATCATCCCTCCATCATTCTGTCTCTCCTCCATCACCCCCCCCCCCCACCCCATCATTCAGTCCCCTCTTGTTGAACCATAAACCAACACCACAGACTCCAGTAGTGAGACACCAGAATAATCCCCCTTCTAACGATCACTTAGGAGACGGGCCATCTGATTGGCTCAACAGGAAGGCCGGCAGCAGTACCCTCCCACGCCTGAGGCAGTTTATTAATATCAACACCCTCCCGGGGACGGCAGGAGGGGGGTGGGGGCTGTGGTCTGGGCGGGGGGGTCTCTGGTTCGTAGACTCAGACCAGAATACCTCCATGGGTATTCAGCAGCTCAGGATCACAGATGGGCCGCCAGCTATTTATAAACTCCTCCTCTTAATTAAAGAGCAAACACCATCCCAAGGACCCGCAGGATCCCGGTCTCGGGGGGTCTCCGCCCGCGGACCCCCTCACAGACCCGCCCCTGCTTCACTAATCACCGCGCGGTGTTGCCATGGGGGCGGCGGCGGAGTAGGATGAATTAGCAAAATAATAAACAGTTTCTCTCAGTAAACACGGGTATGAGTCCCGATCATCCGGGAGCAATCGCTGCTCCTCCCGGCTCGGCTGCCTCAGCTCCTCCTCTCTCTGAAGAACGGTATTTAATAACCCTGGTTTAATAACTGCTCCTCGACCGGAGGAGGAGATCCACCGCCCTGAGCCAGGGAGCCTCCTCCTGGCAGCCTCTCAGTAGGAGGAGGAGAGGAGGGGAGGAGGAGAGGAGGGGGGGAGGAGGAGGGGGAGGAGGAGGATGAGGAGAGGAGGGGAGGAGGAGGAGGGGGAGGAGGGGAGGAGAGGAGGAGAGGAGAGGAGAGGAGGAGGAGGAGGAGGAGGAGGAGAGAAGGAGGAGGAGGGGGAGGAGGAGAGGAGGAGGGGAGGAGGGGAGGAGGAGGGGGAGGGGAGGAGGAGGAGGAGGGGGAGGAGGAGAGGAGGAGGGGAGGAGGGGAGGAGGAGGAGGGGGAGGAGGAGAGGGGGAGAGGAGGAGGAGGAGGAGGAGACCAGAAGGAGAGGAGGAGAGGAGGAGGAGGGGGAGGAGGAGGAGGGGGAGGAGGAGAGGAGCAGAGGAGGAGGGGAGGAGGAGGAGGAGGAGGAGGGGAGGAGGAGGAGGAGGAGGAGGAGGAGGAGGAGGAGGAGGAGGAGAGGGGGAGGAGGAGGAGAGGAGGAGGAGGAGGAGGAGGAGGAGGAGGAGGAGGAGGAGGAGGAGGAGGAGGAGAGGAGAAGGAGACCAGAGGAGGAGGAGGAGGAGCTGAGCCCTAACGAGGGTCCGGTTACGTAATGAGAGAGCTCGTCAAGCGCCGTTACCCATGATGCACTCTGACTCCTCCGGGACCTCAAGGAGCCAATTAGCTGGCCTGGAGACGCGGCCGCACTCCGTCCTGACAGGAAGTCAGCACACGCCACTTCCCATCATGCCTCGGGGCTTCCTGGCCGGGGGTTCCTTGTTCGGCAGCGTCTCTCCAGGCCGACGGCCGGTTGATCAGATTAGGGATTGATTAACTGGTGGTTGATTGATTAACTGGTGGTTGATTGATTAACTGATGGGTGATTGATTAACTGGTGGTTGATTGATTATCTGATGGGTGATTGATTAACTGATGCGTGATTGATTAACTGATGGGTGATTGATTAACTGTAGTGGTCATGCTCAGCCGACGCTAAAACAAAACCATTAGCCCAATCATTAGCGTCGGTGATCGGCGGCTAACGATCCGAGGACGGGCGTTCACGGAACCCGCTCCCCTCGAGCTGCGAGGCATTTCACCAGTGCTAATGGACAGAGAACTGGACTCTGATTGGTCCTGAGGAGAGGGGAGGCGGGCTGGAAGGGTAGGAGCCGGATCTGATTGGTTAATCAGAGAGATGAACTCTTGACCCAAGCTTGAAGCTCACAGGGACTACAAGATCCACCTGGATATTTAGATTATCGATACATAAATATCTTCGATAGTTATGGACGTTCAGGGAGGGAGTATTGGGATGTGTATCGATCGATCACCATTTGATTAGTGATGTATTTGGACACACACACACACACACACACACACACACACACACACACACACACACACACACACACACACACACACACACACACACACACACACACACACACACACACACACACACACACATTCATAATGTGCATTGATGCCCCCAGCTGAGTTAAAATATAATCGAATAATTAAGGAACTAAGAAGAGGTCTGGCCACTGGCGCCATCCATGGGCCACACTGCGGTACTGCAGCGGGCATATTACTGTCATCGCAGCTGCTCCAACGTCATGTTAATGAAGTATTTTAAAAAGAGTTTGGTCCACTTAGTTGTAGTACTGGGCGGTAAAACAAGTACAACTAATATGGTAGGACAGTAATATTAATAATGCAAAGGATGTTTAAGATAAACCTGTATTGAACCAGACGGAGATATAGCCTAACAGTGGTATGGTCTAGGTAGGATGCTCGCATTATCAGAACAGTTACATTTACTTTGAGGGCATTTAGCAAACGCTTTTATACAAAGCGTTTGGTACAGTAAGGATGTCAATAGAACCAAGTGCAAAGCCCGAACAATCACTAGATTAACCCATTCCCCGAATACAACAAAGATAACTAGGATAATAATCAGTATCAATAGTTCTAGGCTACTTGTTGTATAAGTGTTATGATAAGTGTTATAATTATGTAACAATAATATGGTAGGCCTATTTAGTAATAAATAATAATGCTGAATATATAAAAATATATAATAATACAATATATAATCATATATAATACAATTTATAGTAATAAATGATAGTAGACTGCCGCCATCTAGCGGTCACACTGCGTCACTGCAGCAGACTTTACTACGACGCGGACGTTTGAAACGTGTTGCTCAAACACAACATGAAATGTGATTAAATAGGCCTCGATATTCAAGTCAATCTTATATCAAGAATAATAAATGAAGAAAAATCTAGACTTGAAACAATCCAACTAACAAATAAACAGATCTATATCCGTTCAAAAGAAAAAATTAAACCGACCTGCGACCTCCTCATCTGCGGTCGGCTCCTCATGACGTCGTTAGAGGTGGACGGCGGCGTTTAGGCCGTTATCACCAATAAATAATAATTAATAATTAATCTATTTTTTTAACTTATGATATATTTGATTTAATGTAATTAATTGAATAATTCAATACATCCGACCTACGTAAAATATCAAGAGTAATTTATAATTTCGTTGTGATCGAGGCGCGCGAGACAAGATGCAGCCGGAAGTGAGAGGATGGGGCTTGCAGACACCTCCTTTATTATGTCCATGAGACACCTGGACGCTGTCCGTGGACCTGAATAGAGAGAGCGAGCGAGCGAGAGAGAGAGAGAGAGAGAGAGAGAGAGAGAGAGAGAGAGAGAGAGAGAGAGAGAGAGAGAGAGAGAGAGAGAGAGAGAGAGAGAGAGAGAGAGAGAGAGAGAGAGAGAGAGAGAGAATACCAGATTGGGTTTGATGTTGCATATTAGACTCTACTCTATGATGATCATTCTAGTCTCTTGTTTTCATTTACATTGTATTATATTGCATAACATTATACTCTCCTTTATTGTATTATGATATATTCTAGTCTACTCTGCTCATTAACATTGTACTGTATTATATATAATTATGATCTATTCTGTTATATATTCTATCAATTCTATTCTATTTGGTTCTGCACCATTATATTGTGCGGTACTCAACTCTATTATATATACTCTATCATGCTAAGTTCTAGTCTACTCTATTGTATTATAAACTCTTGTCTATTCAGGCCTGCTTTGATCTGGTTGATCACGTGTCCTCCAGGTGTCACTCTGCTGTAGTAAAACGCTGCGAGCTGCGGGCAGGTGAAGACACCTGCAGGTCTCTGCGTGTCGCACGGTGACGAAACTTAACAGCTTCTCCCGCCGTTCCCACGATCATGGCTGACCGAGCACGAGGAGGTGGAGGAGGAGGAGGAGGAGCAGGAGGAGGAGGAGGAGGAGGAGGAGGAGCAGGAGGAGAGAGAGGGAGAGAGAGAGCGAGAGAGCGAGAGCGAGAGCGAGAGAGAGAGAGAGAGAGAGAGAGAGAGAGAGAGAGGAGGAGCAGCAGGAGGAGGGACTGTTCTCCTCCTCCCAGGCTGTTGATACAGCAGTGCAGCGGGCAGGAGGAGCAGGAGGAGCAAGGGGGGCGGGGTTCAGCCCAGACCGACCCGGGAGAGTCTGCGTGTGTAGCGGGAGATGGAACCGCGCGTGGACCGCGTCAGAGCGAACAGAGTCCGGCGGGGAGCGTGAGGCGTTGAAGGGAGGGAGGACCGGGGCGTATCGGTCACACTCTGGGCTCATTCTGCTCCCTGAAGCACGCATGTTGGTGAGCAGCGACCGGGTCCCGGGGGGGACTCTCCCCGCCCCGCAGAACCCCGCAGAACTGGACGAGCTGTCGCCCCTTACGTCGGAGAACTGCTACGAGCGACTGGCTCTGGCCAAGAGGCAGGGCCTGGTGGACCTGAAGGAGCGCTGCTACGCCTTCATGAGCGACCACTTCCTGGCGGTGCTGCGGACCCCCACGGTGTACGGGCGCCTCACGGCGGGGGAGCGGGAGCACGTGCTGGCGCGGCGCCTGGGCGGCAAGAGGCTGCTGGCCGTGGCGGAGGTCGACGAGGCGCAGGACAGGGTGCTGGGGGGCGGCAGCAGACCCCCCAGCCGGGACAGCAGCCGACCCCAGAGCCCCCTGGACCCCCAGAGCCCCCTGGAGCCCCAGAGCCCCCCGGGGTCGAGCCCGTCCCCGGAGGACCCGCCGCAACACCGACGTCACATTTTCTGCTACGAGGAGCAGACAAAGGAGTGGCGCGCGCTGACCGCGCTGCCGGAGCAGGTGAGCACGCGCGGCGCGGGCATGTGCACGCTCTACAACTACCTGTTCGTGGCGGGGGGGCTGGTCAGGGGGGGCGGCGGCAGCAGGGCGTCGGACCGCGTCTTCTGCTACAACCCGCTGACAGACGCCTGGAGTGAGGCACGCCCCCTGACGCAGGCGCGCGCTCAGCTTAAGCTCGTAGCCGTGGACGGCCACCTGTTCGCGGTGGGCGGAGAGTGCCTGTTCACGGTGGAGCGCTACGATCCGCGCGTGGACCGCTGGACCCCCGTGGCGGCGCTGCCCAGAGGCGCGTTCGCGGTGGCGCACGAGGCGACTGCGTGCGGGGGGGACCTGTTCGTGTCCGGCGGCTCGCTCTTCTACCGCCTGCTGCGCCTCGACGCGCGGCGCGGTGAGTGGGAGGAGTGCGCCTTCAACGACAGCCGGAAGAAGTCAACGGACATGGTGGCGCACGGGAGCTCCATTTACCGCTTCGACGTAAACCGCGCGCACAGCAGCGTGAACGTTTGCAAGTACAACACGGTGGTGAGGGCGTGGCATGACGGCGCGTCCCATGCGCTCGAAGCCGCGCAGCCGTTCCGCTGCGCCGTGCTGGGGGACCGCATCTTCTGCGTCAACAGGTCCCACGTGCTGCAGTTCGAGGTGGGCGGGGGCCGGGAGCGCTTCCTCCCGGAGGTCCTCGAGACCCCGGCCGGAGCCCGCGGGGCGCTGGTCCCCTTCGTCCTCTCTCTCGGCCAATCAGACTGAACCGCCACGCAGCACCGATAGAACCGACTATAAAACACCGTACTCGGTCCAGTAGGACTGATTCAGTGGTCTGAAGGTCTCAATGCTTAATAGGGAACTTTATAACTGTTCCTTGACTTGAGTACGCATGCTCAGTCAATGGGCGAAGGGAATCTTCCACAGTGCCGTGTAGGCACCGTGTAGGCACACAAGGCACTGCTGCACTATGACCCTCCATGACGTCTAGACTGTTTGACTTTATGAATGTTTCTGCTGCTTCGTGTTCTCTGGAGTTGGACTTCTCTGGTGCTGTCCCTGTAACACTAATCCCCCTATCACTAACCCCCTACCCCTATATCAGTTACCCCCCTATCACTCACCTCCCCTATTACTAATCCCCCCCTACCCTTAACCCCCCAATAACTAACCCCCCTAACCTTAACCACAATATCACTAACCCCCCATCATACGTAACACAAACCCCAGCTGTCGTGTTGTCGACTTCGGGTTTTTTGGCGGGATGCTACACGCTAACCACGAGCCAAGCCTGTGCTTGCTAGCTAACATTATCTTAGAAGTGGTAACGGTTTGGTTCCTTTGGTTCGGATCAGCGTGTCCTGATCACCTTCTCTAGTGCATCCTGGGAAATACGCACCGGAAAAGTCCTGCTCCTGTTAATGTGGCCAAACACGAAAAGGGGCGGGTTCTAACACAGCTCCGCCCTCTCTCTCTTCCGAGGTTCCCTATTGGTTGATTATGACCAGAAGCGTTCCTGTTTGTTTGAATGTCTAAACTTCTTATCTTTCTACGACTAACGTGCTAACTCTTCTACTCTTCTTCAGCGAGGCCTTTGAGCGAGGGAATGTCGTTTAGCGTTCGCCAATGTAGCCTGGAAATAAAAAAAACACTTTACTGGAAACATCCGCTGTGTTTACTACTTTGGTGTTTTGTTTGAACCCCAGGCGGTGAGCTACGTTTCCATGGAGACGGACCGCCCGGGGTTTATTTCCATGGAGATGCAGCAGGACTCAGCATGTCTGTTTATGTGTGTAACGTCCTTGGCTGCAGAAACCGGCTGAACAGTGAAAACTCTCCGATCCGGTCGAACCACAGCCTCACCGCAGTCCTAGACCCAGAGAAAGGGCTTCTACATTTTTGTTCTGAGATATGAAGGTCCGTTGGTCTCTGACACGACCAGCTGGGTGAGAGTTAAGGTGGCTGTGTCTCCACGGGACGCGTTCGCGGCCGATAAGGAGACTGCATACTGCGTCTTTAAAGAATTCGAACAACCCTCAGAAAATGTACAAACTAGAAGAAAATCATCAGATGAAGACAGTTTTTAGTGCCTTGTTTTTTGAATATTTTTATCTTTAGTTTTTTTTATATTTGGATTAATTACCAAGTTGATAATTTTTTATGTTCAATTTCGTAAGAAGACCCTAACTACAGAATCTAAGGGTGTAGTTCAGTAACATTGAGGCAACAGAGCCATCTTCTGGTGGTTATAAAAAAAAGCAACATCTATTTGAGAGGTTTATCACACATATTTCACTTTATCACATGAAACTGTCTAGATCTGAATATCATATCAAATTATTTATATATTTTGATTTCATGCCCTGTTGATAAAGGGAAGCGTAGGTCTACATTAAATCACACGCAACGGTTCTAATTTGCTGAGAAATGACACCATTGGCTACTTCTTAAGGGGAGGGGCGGGTCTTCTGGGAGCGGATTGGTTTTGCTGTTGCCATGGATACAGTGAACCTGTCGCCATCGCCAACGGAGGTCTCGCCACCTAGTGGCCACTTAGCCATGGACATTTAGAAAATAATGCGTTTAATGTCAACGTTTGAACGTAGGTCACATCAACACACGACATACCAATGAATCTTCCTTAAAGATACAAGAGTTTGATTCTCATTCAACGTTATGTGATAATAATACAACATTATAGTAATGATTACAAGGGCTGGACTGAGTAATGGACCAATGGGGGTGGGTTATAAACACACAGCCACTGGTTGGACTGGGGTCTCAGACTGGTTGGACTGGGGTCTCAGACTGGTTGGACTGGGGTCTCAGACTGGTTGGACTGGGGTCTCAGACTGGTTGGACTGGGGTCTCAGACTGGTTGGGGTTGGGTCTCAGCCTGGTTGGACTGGGGTCTCAGACTGGTTGGACTGGGGTCTCAGCCTGGTTGGACTGGGGTCTCAGACTGGTTGGACTGGGGAGCAGAGACCTCAGGCTGCTGTGTGACTCAGAGTCCTTCCGAGCCAGCTGGTTCGGCCGTCCCGAGGCGCCTTGGGTCGGTTCCGCCGGACCACGGAGCCTCCGTCAGATGTCGAAGGAGGTGCTGGTGACGGAGCGGCGGGAGGAGGCGCAGGAGTCGGAGGCGGCCCTGGAGGCGAGGCCGCGTTGGGCCCTCCGGCCGCGCGGACCCCAGAGCCGCGCCCCCAGCCGCTTCAGGTTGCTCCTGAACTTCACCCCCAGGAAGGCGTAGAGCAGCGGGTTGACGCAGCAGTGGAGGAAGGCCAGGCTCTCCGTCACCGTCAGCACCACCTGCTCCACCTCCGCCTCCCGGCAGCTCTGCTCCCGGAACAGGCCCAGCGTCTGGCACAGCAGCGTGGCGTTGTAGGGCAGGTGGCACGCCAGGAACGCCGCCACCACCGCCAGCACCACCCGCACCGCGCGGTGCCGCTGGAAGGTGTGGGCGCGCAGCAGCCGCGCCACCACCTGGGCGTAGCAGAACACCATCACCGCCAGCGGCAGGAGGAAGCCCACGGCCATCTGGGCGCCGGGCACCAGGACCCTCATGAGACGGGCCGTCCGGGGGTCCGAGAACCGCAGGGAGCAGACCGGGTCGCCGCCGCCGCCGCCGTCCTCGCCGTCCTCGCCGCTGCCGTCCTCGCCCTCCCCCGTCACCCACGTCATGTGGGAGGGCCGGTAGGCCTGGTGGTAGAGGAGGGTGGGGAGGGAGCAGGCGAGGGCCAGGACCCAGACGGCGCCGCAGACGGCGCGGCTGTAGAGCAGCGAGCGCAGGCGGAGGCGGCGCGGCGCGTGGACGATGGCGAGGTAGCGGTCGGCCGCCACGCAGGCCAGCAGCAGCATGCAGCTGTACAGGTTGACGCTGTAGGCGCCGCGCAGCAGCTTGCAGGCCGCCGTGCCCATGGGCCACGCCCACAGCTCGTTGTAGGTGATGAGGGGCAGCGCCGCCACGAAGAGCAGGTCGGACACGGCCACGTTGAGCAGGTACACGTCGGTCGGGGAGCGCGGCCGGCGGGAGAAGGCGTAGGTGAGGAGGACCAGGCCGTTCCCCGCCAGCCCCAGCGCGCAGATGAGGGGGTGGAGGTACGGCCGCACGGCCGACTCCACCCTGCTGTTGTTGCTCATGGGACACAGCGCTGTGAGGCCGTAGTCGGTCTCGTTGACGTCGAGCTCTCTGATGTCGTAGTCGTAGTCGTACGGGTCGCTGGCGTTGAGCTCCGTCCCGTTGAGCGTGTTGTCGTCCATCGTGCTGGCTCCTCCTTTACGGAGACACTGGTTAAAGGTTGATTAGATACCATGCTAGTGTTACCTAGTATATAATCGTTCTGGTATCGATACCAGCATCGGAAATTCCTCCGATACGGCCTAAAATACAGTGTTGGGTATCGGCGAGTACGCAAGTCTATGCGCTGATCCGGTACCGTCACATGACTCGTTCACTACACAGAGGACCTCACAAACACGACGCTGTTATGCTGCGGTCGTTAACGGACGGAGGTGGAAAGTCGGAATGGGAAACGCGACACGTCCGACCTACGTGCGTTTGAACTGAATTGATATTGTTGTCGTCGTATGAGAACCCTTCAATAAGAACAAGTGCTGTGAGTAGTAACAATCCTAGATGCTGTATCGGAATAAACTCTGTCTCGGACAATACTCAGGTTCAGGAATCGGATTCGGTATCGTGAAGGAAATAATGGTATCGGCACATCGAAGATCAACTAATGATTCTAGTATTTACTGAGCTACCATCAGGGATACGACTTGGTTTGGTAACTGAAGACAAAGTTAAGTTAGTCACAACTTCATGATTCAATAGAATCACAGACACCATCACAATGTTGATTTCGATCCCCAACTTCTATTTAAAAAATATATATATATATATACACGCGCTACTGCTTCTCTTTTGAACACTGTATACAGTCACGTACTTCTATGTTCCATTCCTCATTCTTTAGTCAAGAGGAACCACCTTGACTTTTTGTTACACCGTACTTCTCGTTAGTGGAAGAGGTACGAATAATTAGCACGATGAAGTGCTGAGCGTTAGCATGTTTGGCTATCAGTCACTTCTGCTGGCTTCGGGGAGGGGGGAGGCTGTGTCACACTAACCCCATTTCACTGACAAGGAGAGAAACCACAGAACCAGCGGGCAGGTTACCAGTCCACAACCACCACCTACTTTACCAAGGCTGGGTGACGGAGAACGCTTTGATGATGCATAACGCAAATGTGGGTAGAAGATCAGCTTCTACCTACATCACAGAATTGATTTTAAAGCACTTCTGCTTGTTTTTAAGTCTTTGAAGGGGGTTGGGCCAAACTACTTGCATGACATGTTTAAGCAATATTCCCAAATAAGGTCCCTTAGATCACAACATAAACAATTACTACTGAAACCGACCGTCAGAACAAAGCAGGGTGAAGCAGCGTTTAGCCACTATGGTGTCCATCTCTGGAACCAGCTTCCAGAGACCATCAAAAACTCCCCCACTGTCACCATTTTTAAAACAACAGTTAAGACCAAACTCTTTTTAGATGTTTTCGGCAGTTAATGCACATTGTTTTTGTCTATCTTTTCCATTTTCTCTTTTAAATTCACTCTTTGCTGTTGGTACTCCATGTATATTTTACATTTTACTATGGCTAAAATTGTGTATGGTTCCAAATTTGTAACTTTATTTTATTTATTCATTCATTTTCTTTTTCATTTTTCTTTTGTGTGAAGCACATTGAATTGCCACGTGTATGAAATGTGCTATACAAATAAATATGCCTTGCCTTGCCTTCTACCAAGTTAGAGAATCTATGATTCATTATTTAATGATTCAACCAACAACATTGTGTTCTTTCTCTCAGATGTTTCTCTCCGCCCGGACCAACAATATCTCTGACTGAACACTTCTACAAAGATCCCTGGTCCCATAACGACGCACAGAGAGCATTGATAAGATCAAAATATACTAGATTAAGAATTGTATCTACTATATCATCAACTATCAGTTATTTATAGTACTTGTTTATTTAACAGTACTTGAGATATCGATATATATAGTAGTTAGTTGATAATATCTATAAAAGTTATTTATATGGAAGTTAGTTGATACATATCTATAAGTGATTACTTTTTTTATGTAGATCTATAACTTTGATTAATATGTTAGTTATTTGATAATATTTATAACTGATATATATATAACAGTAGTTGATTCTAACTTATATAACTTATGATAGTCTAATAGTAGTAATTTGATGTCTTTGGCTCATTGCTAAAGGAATCAGAATGTGGAAGTATTTGGTAAATGTCCCCGTGTCCAATTCCTTAAATATGAAAATCCCCAAACTGTCTGGTATTATGTGAACTCTCTTGTTTGTACAAAATCTTCATATATCTGTATGCTGATCTCTTAGCCACTTCTCAGTTGGAAAATAGGTTTTTAAATCTCAATGAGACTTTAACTTTGTTAATAAAGGTTTAATAAAGAAAATCGTTATCTATCTTTAACTTATTTATATGTAACACTTACTTGATAATATCTAGAAGTTAATTATATAAGTTAGTTGAGATATATATGTATATTCTATATATATATAAAGATACACACACTCACACACAGGTCATTTATATACAGCAGTAGTTGATATATCTTTCATCTATAAGTTATTAATATATAACAATAGTTATGAACTCACCGGATGATTTCAGGGCAGCAGATCTTTCTGCATCAAATCGACGGACTAAGCAGTAAGCTGTGTGTGCGTGTGTTTGTGTGTTTATGTGTACGTGTATGTGTGTGCGTGTAAAAGATGTTAACGTGACGCACCTCCCATTCCACCCTCAAGCACTGACACACATAGAGGGTGAGATAGATATATATATTAATATTCATCAGTACGGATGTGTGTGTAACTTAGGATCAATAAATGTGCGTAAACATAAGTGTGTACCACAGCAGTAAAACAAAGAGGATAAAATATAAGATAATAGTTTTATTTATATTGCTTTTACTTATTAATATGGAGAGTGAGCGCAAGAGAGAGTGAGTGGGCGAGAGAGAGAGGGAGAGAGAGAGGGCGAGAGCGAGAGCGAGAGCGAGAGCGAGAGAGAGAGGGAGAGGGAGAGGGCGAGAGCGAGAGCGAGAGCGAGAGAGAGGGCGAGAGCGAGAGAGAGAGGGAGAGAGAGGGCGAGAGCGAGAGCGAGAGCGAGAGCGAGAGAGAGGGCGAGAGCGAGAGAGAGAGGGAGAAGGAGAGGGCGAGAGCGAGAGCGAGAGCGAGAGTGAGAGAGAGGGAGAGGGAGAGGGAGAGGGAGAGGGAGAGGGAGAGAGCGAGAGCGAGAAAGAGGGAGAGGGAGAGGGCGAGAGCGAGAGCGAGAGCGAGAGTGAGAGAGAGGGAGAGGGAGAGGGAGAGGGAGAGGGAGAGGGAGAGAGCGAGAGCGAGAAAGAGGGAGAGGGAGAGGGAGAGGGCGAGAGCGAGAGCGAGAGAGCGAGAGAGAGGGAGAGGGAGAGGGAGAGGGCGAGAGCGAGAGAGAGAGCTCAGGCTACATCCTCTACGTAGTCTGCGTGGAGCGACTGGCTCAACTGGGACACACTGAGGTCCTGGGTGTCGTCATCAACCTACACACGCACACACACACACACACACACACACACACACACGTTAGGATACCATGGGCACACACACACAACTTAGGACAACATATTCACACACACACACACACACACACACACACACACACACACACACACACACACACACACACACACACACACACACACACACACACACACACACACACACACACACACACACACACACACACCTTGTCGCTGTCGTGGGGGCCCTCTATGGACACCTCCTCGATCTCCTCCCCGATGCTGATCTCACTCCTGGAGAAGTCTGAGCGGTGGCTGGAGGAGGAAACATCTCACCGGTCACTTCCTCTACAACCCACCTCCTGTCTAGCACACTTCCTGTTTAATGATCTCCTTGTAGGACCTCCCATCTGAGGTATTAATTGATCTCACTTATGAACAACTTCCTGTCTAGAACCGACTTCCTGTTCAACACTTCCTGTCCAGGTGCTCCTCCTCTTCCTGTGTGAGGAGGTGCTCAGAGCCTGCAGGTGAACTCACCTGTTGAAGTCGTCGTCGTACTCCGGGTCGTCGTCTGGGGAGGAAGGGATCAGAGGAAACAGGAAGTTATCAGAGGAAACAGGAAGTTATCAGAGGATACAGGAAGTGATCAGAGGACAGGGAGGACGTTCCTCCTGAGCCTGAGACCCACCTGGGGGCGGGGGTCCGGGCCTCTCACCGCTGCTCCTGGCCTCTCTGGCGCTCTTCACGGTAGAGGCAGCGCCCCCTGCAGGAGACAGCAGGTACAGCATTTACAACACATCCCATCGCATTACATTAACCTGCCTAATAAAATCTGCGGGAAACCTGTCCCGGGTCCCACACCCGGGACAGGTTTCCCGCAGATTTTAACCCCGGGACAGGCCCCGGTACAGGCCCCGGGACAGGACCCGGTACAGGCCCCGGGACAGGCCCCGGTACAGGCCCCGGGACAGGCCCCGGTACAGGCCCCGGGACAGGCCCCGGTACAGGCCCCGGTACAGGCCCCGGTACAGGCCCCGGTACAGGCCCCGGTACAGGCCCCGGTACAGGCCCCGGTACAGGCCCCGGTAGAGGACCCGGTAGAGGACCCGGTAGAGGACCAGCAGCTCTTACCGTGGCGTCCCAGCGGGGGGTCCCTGGGGTCCCTGGGGTCTCCGGAGGCGCTGCTGGTCCCTCCGGCCGTCCTCCCAGGAGCCCGCTCTGACACAGAGCCCACCGGACCCTCCCTGGTGTCAGAGGACCCCGCCCCCCTGGGGAGCACCGGGGACAGCAGGCTGATTAGACACTCAGGGTACAGGATGGAGGACTAAAAGTAAAGACACTAAAGTTAAGTTAAAGTATTAAGCATTAAAACTAAAAACACTAAAGTTAAATTAAAGTATTAAGGATTAAAACTAAAAACACTAAAGTTAAATTAAAGTATTGAGGATTAAAATTTAAAACACTAAAGTTAAGTTAAAGTATTGAGGATTAAACTTAAGACAGTCCAGTTAAGTGAAGCATGGACCAGAGAACCCTCTAAGGCGCAGTAGGGGTCCGACACGCTGGACCCCGGGGCTCACCATCCGAAGGTCTTCTGGGGGCCGGGCGGGGGGTCGTCGAAGAAGGAGTCCCCCTCCTCGGGCCCCCCCCCCTCCTGCTCCTCCTCCCCCCCCTCCAGGGCCCTCAGGCTGCCGGGGGGGCCGGTCTGGATCTGGTCCCCCTTCCCCTTGGGGGGCCCCGTCTCCTGGGGCGCCTGGGGGGGCAACGGAGGCAGGGGCTCAGATACTGATCAATACGTCAATACAGCCATTGATGACCAATACCGATCAGACATGGAGATCAATGACACAGCTCATTGATGACCAATACCGATCAGACATGGAGATCAATGATACAGCTCATTGATGACCAATACTGATCAGATATGGTGATCAGTGATACAGCTCATTGATGACCAATACCGATCAGACATGGTGATCAGTGATACAGCTCATTGATAACCAATACCGATCAGACATGGAGATCAATGACACAGCTCATTGATGACCAATACCGATCAGACATGGAGATCAGTGCTACAGCTCAGTGGACACCCCCAGTTGTGAAACAGGGGCCAGGGATCCTCATCCACCTGGCGGCCATCTTAGGCTCTCTGCTCCCCCACCCAGGGCGCAACAAGAAACAAGATGGCCGCTGGGTGGATGAGGCCCAAAGAAAAGTCAACCATTCCATCTTGTTGTTGTTTTGGTAACCGGGACACAGAACAGCACCGTCACAGTAAATGTCTTTCATCATCAGAGGTTATGTATTCGGCAGACATCCAGGATTAGTCACTGAATGGTTGACTTTGGCCTCAAATGTCCACCCAAACCTCGTGGGTATCAGGTTAGAAAGCAGAGCTGGTTCAGCGGCGGGCGGAGTTCCCTGGAGGTGGTGAAGCTAGCCGTCTGAACGTTAGTGCTGTTAGTGTGGATACTGGTAGTTATACTGGTAGTTCTACTGGTAGTTGTACTGGTTCTCCAGTCTGCTGGTTACCTGTGCAGCCGAGCCTCTCTGTGCTGTCTGCTTCTGGACTCTAAGTCTGGGAATCTGGCAGAGACGTCAAACATTAGCCTAGCTTCTAGCAAGCACAACTAGTTAGCAACTTACTGGGCCAACAAGAATATTCTCAGAGAGCTTATGTACTCTTCTAACTAGTATCCTCTGCTGACTACCATCCAGCGCTAATTAACCCCGCTAACAAGAGTGTTTAGCTGAATAGCATCTTCTTACAGAGCTACTAGTTGAGGTGCAGTGTGCGATGTTGATCATAGAGTATCAGGAAACAAAATAGATGTCAAACTTGTACTGAAAACTGCAAGTTTGGACCCTACCTCTGGCTCCTGGACCACAGGCAGCAGGAACACAGTGAAGGCAACATCAACATTTACATTTACGTTTTATACTCAACAGATTTCAGTATTATGGGATGTGAGGTGGAGGCCTCTGTAGTATTATGGGATGTCACACACAGAGCTCTGTAGGATTATGGGATGTCACACACAGAGCTCTGTAGTATTATGGGATGGGAGGTTCAGAGCTCTTTAGTATTATGGGATGTGAGCTCTGTAGTATTACGATGAGGTTCAGAGATCTGTAGTATTATGGGATATAACACAGGGCTCTGTAGTATTATGAGATATGACACAGAGCTCGGTAGTATTATGGGATGTGACACATAGGTCAGTAGGATTATGGGATGTGAGGTTCAGAGCTCTGTAGTATTATGGGATGTGAGGTTCAGAGTCCTGTAGTATTATGGGATGTGAGGTTCAGAGCCCTGTAGTATTATGGGATGTGAGGTTCAGAGCCCTGCAGTATTATGGGATGTGAAACACAGAGTTCAGTAGTATTATGGGATTTGAGGTTCAGAGGTCTGTAGTATTATGGGATGTGAGGTTCAGAGCTCTGTAGTATTATGGGATGTGAGGTTCAGAGGTCTGTAGTATTATGGGATGTGAGGTTCAGAGCTCTGTAGTATTATGGGATGTGAGGTTCAGAGCTCTGTAGTATTATGGGATGTGAGGTTCAGAGGTCTGTAGTATTATGGGATGTGAGGTTCAGAGCTCTGTAGTATTAGGGGATGTGAGGTTCAGAGGTCTGTAGTATTATGGGATGTGAGGTTCAGAGCCCTGTAGTATTATGGGATGTGAGGTTCAGAGCCCTGTAGTATTATGGGATGTGAGGTTCAGAGCCCTGTAGTATTATGGGATGTGAGGTTCAGAGCTCTGTAGTATTATGGGATGTGAGGTTCAGAGGTCTGTAGTATTATGGGATGTGAGGAACAGAGCTCTGTAGTATTATGGGATGTGACACACAGATGTCTGTATTATGGGATGTGATCCTACCTTACTGACGAGGGCAGCCGTGGTCTTCTGTCCTCCTAGTCTGACATCACCGGAGTCCTGCACTACCTGATATCAGATCAATATATACACTTATCGATCAACATACACACTCACATACTACTACATACACTGTGGAACACAGACTGTGTGTGTGTGTGTGTGTGTGTGTGTGTGTGTGTGTGTGTGTGTGTGTGTGTGTGTGTGTGTGTGTGTGTGTGTGTGTGTGTGTGTGTGTGTGTGTGTGTGTGTGTGTGTGTGTGTGTGTGTGTGTGTTTCTGATGACTGAGGAGAAGAATCAGGCCAAACTGGTTTCTGTCAACAGGAAGTTGTATTTCTTGCTACGGGAACTTGCCCATGAGCCCAGGCGGTAAGAGAGCTGACCTACATGAACACACACCACCCTCACACACACACACACGCCGTTCTAACACACACATACAAACACACGCACACACTCACACACCACCCACACACACACACACACACTGCCCCAACCCGCCCCCCCCCCCACACACACACACACACACGTGGGCCCTGTGGTGCAGGTGGACGTGGGCCCTGTGGTGCAGGTGGACGTGGGCCCTGTGGTGCAGGTGGACATGGGCCCTGTGGTGCAGGTGGACATGGGCCCTGTGGTGCAGGTGGACATGGGCCCTGTGGTGCAGGTGTCTCACCTCTGACCTCTGCCTTCCTCTCCTCAGCAGCTCCAGCAGCAGAGGAGTCTTCTTCTTCCCCTCGTCCGCGAGGCCCAGCTCCTGGGAGACCTGCTCCCTGCTGTCCAGAGCCTTCAGCTGCACACACACACACACACACACACACACACACACACACACACACACACACACACACACACACACACACACACACACACACACACACACACACACACACACACACACACACACAGACACAGACACACAGACACACAGACGCACACAACCACACAACCACACACACACCCACCCACCCACACCCACACAACCACACACACACACACAACCACACGCACACGCACACACACACGCACACACACGCGCACACACACGCGCACACACACCCACGCACACGCACGCACACGCACACGCACACGCACACACACACACACACACACACACACACAGTTACCATCTCATAGGACAGCCGCTCTAAGGGGTCTGTAGGTGGGGTATGAGGGTGTGTGGGCTGGGTGGCTTATGTGGGGTAGGAGTGTGTGGGGGTATGTGGGGTATGTGGGGTAGGTGGGGTAGGTGTATGCATACTACCCACCGCGTGGATCTCTGGCTGGAACACGGCCAGGGTGAAGTCCAGGTGGAACACATGGAGGAAGTCCACGATGAGACCGGCCACCAGACGGCCTTGGGGGCGACACAGAGGGGGAGTGAGGGGGAGGGGGGGAGGGGGAGGAGGAGGAGGGGGGAGACACAGAGGGGGAGGGGGGGAGACGCGGAGGAGGAGGGGGAGGGGAAGGGCGAGGAGGTGGAGGGGAGACGCAAAGGGAGTGGATGGGAGGAGGGGGAGGACGCAGAGGAGGAGGGGGGGAGGAGGTGAGGAGGAGGAGACACAGAGGGGGAGGGGGGGGAGGAGGGGGAGGGGCGGGGGGTGAGGAAGAGGAGGAGGGGGGAGATAAAGAGGGGGAGGAGGAGGATGAAGAATAGGAGGAAGGGGAAGAGGAAGAGGAAGAGGATGAGGATCAGGGGGAGACTGAGTCAGAGGCAGCACCTCCTTCCCACCCTGCTAGACTGCAGTGCATCCCCTAGCAGCTTAACTCAGTCCATCGCAACGTATTCCCAGACCAACACGCTATGCTACAGGAGAGAGGGCCACAGAGCCACTGGCAGCGCGGTCAGCCGCGTTGTGCTAAGCTCCCTGCAGTGGAAGCAGAACAGCGCCCCCCAGTGGGGTGTCTAGGAACCACAGCTGCTGCTGGGTGGTAACCACGGAAACCATCACACCTTTAAGAGCCCTTGACGAATTGGACGTGAACCCGTTTGTGAAACAGGTGAACCTATGAGATAAATGTTTAGTGGTAAAACTCCACGTTACCTCTGCATGTAGAAACCCTGTTGTTATGGAAACCTGTTGAATCTTAACAACAGTACACCTCAATATTAAGCCCCTCCGAGTCCTACGGGATGACCTCCATGTTGTGGGAGGAGTCAGGACCACCAGGGTCTGAATGGGGGGGGAGGACCTCAATGTTGTGGGAGGAGTCAGGACCACCAGGGTCTGAAGGGGGGGGGGGGGACAGAGGTACTGACCGTCTTTTGTGTTGAGGAACTTCCTCAGGTTCTCGTTCACCAGGGGGCTTTTGTTCTGCGGGGCACAGCGACAAACACCACGTTAGGAAAGACAGTCAAACGATGAGTTAACGAGCCGAGCCTCGTTAGTGTCTACCTCTACTTTAAGACCTTTAATGAGGAGTCAGAGGGTGATCGATCTGAGGGTCGTTAGTGTCTGCCTCCACTTTCAGACCTTTAATGAGGAGTCAGAGTGATAACGAGTTGAGGGTCGTTAGTGTTTACCTCCACCTTATCCTGTTCATCCATGGCCAGGAACACAGCAGCACGCATCTCTGCCTGTGGAGCAGGGGAGGAGATTTAATGAAGGGAGCAATTACCTCATATTAAGCACATCATCAAAAAACTCATATTACATCATCAATATAACCTCATATTACATAATCAATTACCTCATATAAAGTGCATCATCCATAACCTCATATTAACATCATAAACAACCGGATATTACATCATCAATAACCTTATATTAAGTACATCATCAATAACCTCATATTACATAATCAATAACCTCATATTACATAATCAATAGCCTCATATTACATCATCAATAACCTCATGTTAACATCATAAATAACCGCATATTACATCATCAATAACTTCATATTGCATCATCAATAACCTCATAATAACATCATCAATATCCGAATATTACATCATCAATAACTTCATATTACATCGACCAACAAGTCCACGGTCAATGTGATGTAGTTTAACAGGACAGAAGTCAGTATATTAGTGATATGTAGTTAGTTTAAGAGCACATAAATCAGTATGAGTGATATATCAGTAGTTTAATGGTAGCTATGTAGTTATAAGTCAGTTTAGGAGTGGTATGTATGTAGTTAGTTTAACAGTACATAAGTCAGTATATGAGTGATATATCAGTAGTTGACTGGTATTTCAGTAGTTTGTTGGTAGATATGTAGTAGTAAGTCAGTATATGGTGATATATGTGTAGATATGTAGTTATACGAGTGATTTATCTAGAGTTGAATGATATATCTTTAGTTATAAGCCCCTATATGAGTGGTATATCAGTAGTTGACTGGTATATCATTAGTTTGTTGGTTTAGGGTAGCAGACCTTGAGTTTGTTCAGCACCCCGCTGTTCTCCAGGCTCTGGATCAGAAGGTCCCGCAGCTCCGTGTCTTCCTCGGTCGCCGACATCTTCAGTTCCGACCTTATGATGAATTATCTACAGTATATATATTAATAAACTATCGCTGTTATACATCCATGACGACGACAACCACAACAAACCGTCTACATCCGGGTTTTCTTCTTCGGCGGTTTGAGTCCAGCCATATGGTGTTGATATCAGCGCCCCCCTGGCAGCCCACGGCGTAGGCGCACTGCAACAGCATCACAGTCAAAATATAGGTATACAAAGTTCATTCTTGTGTAGGCTATTTTATATAAGTATTTATTTAGATTTTACTATTCATGGATATTATTTACACAAAATAATTAAAACAGATGCAATAAAGTCAAAAATTATGGCACATTTGTGAGTCCTATTCACAGCTTCACGATTTAAAACATCAGACACACGTCAAGTCAAATGAGGAGAAGCAAGGCGACGGTCAGAATCTGTGTTCCAACACAAGATTTATTCAGAGGAAGAGATGCCAACAGCAGCATGATAAAAATTGTACAAACTTCACTATTCAAAGAAAAGTTCACAGAACCACGAATGGCTAAAAACATTCAGCAAAGTATGAACAAACGCATGCAATGTGGAAGCAAAGCAACGGTTTAAAATTCATCAAGATAGAAGAAAAAAAGAATTGTTGTATAAAAATGTTCATCAATGCACTACGTAAAAAGAAATAGAAATTGTAGCATTTCATTAAATCGATGACCTCACAAATGTTCAATAAAATGAATGACCTCACAAATATACATTTGAGTTTCTTTTGCATTCTAGCATGTCACATGAGATAGTCCATGGAAATAGTTTAGAGTTTACATTATATGTTATGTGTGTATCGACTGAGTGGCAGAGTTGTGCTTTAAATCCCATTTTAGTTTATAATCATCAAGAAGAACTGAAACAGAGCAGTGGTCTGCTGGTCGCCTGCTGGTCGCCATCGCCCCCTGCTGGTCCGGAGGCTGATGGCCGCGCCGACAGACCCAGCGTCCCCCCCCCCACCCCTCCCCAGACCCCCTAGCTCCCCCCCCAGACCCCCCAGCTCCCCCCCCAGACCCCCCAGCAGTCTCCTCTCACAATACTTCACACATTTCAATAAAGTGCATGCATGACAGATGGCGCTCCCAACACATCACCACATCACCGCATCCAGCTCTGATACGCTTTCTGTTACAGTAAGGCCTTTCCAACCAGCTCTGATACGCTTTCTGTTACAGTAAGGCCTTTCCAACCAGCTCTGATATGCTTTCTGTTACAGTAAGGCCTTTCAAGAGTCTCTGATACTCATTCTGTTACAGTAAGGCCTTTCAAGAGTCTCTGATACGCATTCTGTTACAGTAAGGCCTTTCAAGAGTCTCTGATACGCATTCTGTTACAGTAAGGCCTTTCAAGAGTCTCTGATACTCATTCTGTTACAGTAAGGCCTTTCAAGAGTCTCTGATATGCATTCTGTTACAGTAAGGCCTTTCCAGAGGCCCTGATACGCATTCTGTAACAGTGCTCCTCTGTCATTGACTGAAGAGCCGCTCGCTTCCTCAAACCGAGAATCTTTAAGTGCCAATCGAAGTTGAGGAACTCTTAAGTCCTGACTCAGAGGTGATTCTGGCGAAAGCCGAGAGCAACGCACTGTCCTCGGACATGGCGCCCCTCCCCCCCGTTGAGGCCAGGATAGGGGCGCCATGACGGGTGGGGGTCTAAATCCTGGTAACCGCGCCCCCCCCAGCCTCCTCGCTGGACGCCGCTGCGTCCCAGCAGCCATGTTGTCAATGCAGAACACGTAGAATACTTTGTCACGCTAACGTTTGTCTCCCGCTCGAGATATGATCGAAAAGTAGGAGGCGGCCTCGGCCTGTCGGTCGGACGGCCGGCGGCCGGCGGACCCACGGAGACCCTGACCCTGTCTGCCCACGCTGAAGGAAACCCCTCAGCTTCACATCTATCTACACCTAAACACACGGAGCCGCCCCCGTGCAGACCCCCCCCCGGAGAGACGCAGAGGGCCACCTCCGCCTCAAATGATTGTATTAAAAGGTTTGTACAAAACGCAACACATCGAGATTCAGTAAAAACGTCTATCCGCTCGGCTAGGTTCAAT
>NC_079432.1:1770006-1772506 GCF_026213295.1 Gadus chalcogrammus
ACACACACTGCAACCCACACACTCTAACACACACACTGCAACACACACACTGCAACACACACACTGCAACACACACACTGCAACACACACACACACACACACACACACACACACACACACACACACACACTGCAACACACACACTGACACACACACTGCAACACACACACTGCAACACACACACTGACACACACACTACAACACACACACTCTAAGACACACACTGCAACACACACACTGCAACCAAACACACTGACACACACACTCTAACACACACACTGCAACACACACACTGCAACACACACTGCAACACACACACACACACACTGTAAACCATCACATGTTTTGTGGGTTACACTAGCATCTGACGCCACCGCTGTGATGTCACCACTGTGACGTCACCGCTGCGACGCCACCGCCTTCAGAGGCCCCGCCCACCTGCGGTGCGTCAGGAAGCTGCCGCTGACGTGCCCCGAGCCGTCGCAGCCCGGCGTGGGACACGACATGCCGTCCGTCTTCCCCGACTTCCAGGCGAACTGGGCGCCGTTAGCGTAGCCGTTAGCGTAGCCGTCCTTCTGCCGCTTGGCCGCCAGGGGGCAGCCCGACGCGCTGCGGTGGGACGCGTACTTCCCCGTCACATGACCCTGTCCGTCACAGCCCGGGACCGGGCACCTGGGGGGGAGCGGAGCGTCTGATTGGTCCAGAGCGGTCAACGTCAACAGGAAGTCCCCAACAGGGCCCGGTGGTCTTTAACATTGCGACGCTTAAAGGTGACATATTATACCACCAGGTGTGGTCTAAACGGCTTGTAACGGCTAATCACACTCACACCTGGTGGTATAATATGTCACCTTTGAACATTTTAAAACGGGATTCTGAAGCTCTCTGAACGGCCTTTGTGTTTGAAGGGTGCTGTATAAATAATCCTGTCTTACATAATGCAACTAACATTCATAATAACGCCACGAATAAATAAAGCAGCATCATGACCTCACAAAAGAAGAGCCCTCCCCGTCTCCCTGGCAACCAGACCCATGTGGTCCTAAGAAATGCTCTTCAGAGGTTAAAACGATGCAAGTGTGTACAGCGTGTGATGAATGTCGTGTGATAGGCTGTGGGTTATGTTTGCTCGTACCTGATTGGTTCCTGGTCGTCTTTGTCTTCCTTGCTGTGGAGGATTTTGACGCCGCTCTTTTTGGCCCGGGGGCAACCGGACAGACTGGAGGAGACACATCTTGTACAGTTCACTACCATCACATCTACTGTCACTACTGTCACATCTACTGTCACTACCTTCACATCTACTGTCACTACTGTCACATCTACTGTCACTCCCATCACATCTACTGTCACTACTGTCACATCTACTGTCACTACCATCACATCTACTGTCACTACTGTCACATCTACTGTCACTCCCATCACATCTACTGTCACTACTGTCACATCTACTGTCACTACTGTCACATCTACTGTCACTACCTTCACATCTACTGTCACTACTGTCACATCTACTGTCACTCCCATCACATCTACTGTCACTACTGTCACATCTACTGTCACTACCTTCACATCTACTGTCACTACTGTCACATCTACTGTCACTCCCATCACATCTACTGTCACTACTGTCACATCTACTGTCACTACCATCACATCTACTGTCACTACTGTCACATCTACTGTCACTACCTTCACATCTACTGTCACTACTGTCACATCTACTGTCACTCCCATCACATCTACTGTCACATCTACTGTCACTACCGTCACATCTACTGTCACTACCATCACATCTATTGTCACTACTGTCACATCTACTGTCACTACCTTCACATCTACTGTCACATCTACTGTCACTACCATCACATCTACTGTCAATACTGTCACATCTACTGTCACTACCTTCACATCTACTGTCACTACCATCACATCTACTGTCACTACCATCACATCTACTGTCACTACTGTCACATCTACTGTCACTACTGTCACATCTACTGTCACTACTGTGACATCTACTGTTACATCTACTGTCACATCTACTGTCACTACCATCACATCTACTATCACTACCATCACATCTACTGTCACTACTGTCACATCTACTGTCACTACTGTGACATCTACTGTCACTACTGTCACATCTACTGTCACTACTGTCACATCTACTGTCCCTACCATCACATCTACTGTCACTACTGTCACATCTACTGTCACTACTGTCACATCTACTGTCACTACCATCACATCTACTGTCACTACCATCACATCTACTGTCACTACTGTCACATCTACTGTCACTACTGTCAGATCTACTGTCACTACCTTCACATCTACTGTCACTACCATCACATCTACTGTCACTACCGTCACATCTGCTGTCGCTACTGTCACATCTACTGTCACTACTGTCACATCTACTGTCACTACTGTCACATCTACTGTCACTACTGTCACATCTACTGTCACTACTGTCACATCTACTGTCAATACTGTC
>NC_079432.1:1777506-1783095 GCF_026213295.1 Gadus chalcogrammus
GTGTCTGTTAGCCTGCCCTTCAGTCTCTGAACCCCCCCCCCCCCCTGGAGGGGCTGGGCTGCGATCTAACAGCGACCACTGGGGGTTCATTGATCCGAACACCACCCCATCCCTCAGAGAGGACTCAGGGAAAGGCCCTGAGAATATCTGTGTCCTGCCTCCTCTGTATGAGAACCTTTAGATTAGGTCTACTCCGAGCCCATTTCTGACCAATCAGGGCATCCATCTCGGCTCTAAATCACATGGGCAGGAAATGCAACATTCTCAGATCTCAAGTAAAGCAGCTTTAAGAAGCAGGTAGGGGTTAGACAGTACAGAGACAGGTCGTTAAGGAGCGGGTAGGGGTTAGACAGTACAGAGACAGGTCATTAAGGAGCAGGTAGGGGTTAGACAGTACAGAGACAGGTCATTCAGGAGCGGGTAGGGGTTAGACAGTACAGAGACAGGTCATTAAGGAGCAGGTAGGGGTTAGACAGTACAGAGTACAGGCGGTTACCGTCGTAGGCCTTGGGCGAGGCGTCGCGGCCGTGGTGCGACCGGGACGGCAGGCCCTGCCTCTTGCCGTAGACGGGGTGCTGGCCGTCGTAGGAGCCGTACTCGTAGCTGGTCTTGGAGTACTTCTCCAGCTCCTTGGCCAGGTTGGAGCGCGGCGTGCTGGTCGGCACGTTGTTCTTACAGCCGTACTGCGGGATCTCCAGCTGCTTCACGAAGCACATGGGCCTGGGGACCACAGACACACTATACTCTGGTACCCTGCTTTACTCTACTATACTATACTATACGATACTATACTCGACTATACTATACTCTACTATACTATACTCTACTAGAGTCTGATACTATACTATACTATACTCTACTATACTATACTCTGATACTCTACTTTACTCTACTATACTATACTCTGATACTCTACTTTACTCCACTATACTCTGATACTCTACTATACTCTACTCTACTATACTATAATCTGATACTCTAGTATACTCTAGTATACTCCACTATACTCTGATACTCTACTATGCTCTACTGTACTCCACTATACTCTGATACTCTACTGTACTCTACTCCACTATACTCCACTATACTCCACTATACTCTACTATACTCTGATACTATACTCTACTATACTATACTCTACTATACTATACTCTAATATACTATACTCTACTATACCCCACTATACTCTACTATACTATACTCTGATACTCTACAATACTCTACTCCACTATACTCTGATACTCTACTATACTCTACTATACTATACTCTAATACTCTACTATACTCTGGTATACTCCACTATACTCTGATACTCTACTATACTCTACTATACCATATTCTGCCATATTCTGGTACTCTGCTTTGTTCTACTATACTCGACTATACTCTACTATTCTCTAGTATACTCTGAAATACTCTACAATACTGCTAGGACATACTTAAGAAACAATACTCCATATATATACTCCATAAATACTACCATACTAAGACAGTTTTCTATACTCTTCCAACCATACTCTGCCATACTCTGCCTACCTGTGTAATCCAAGGTGTTACACTCCATGTACTCTTCCCACCATACTATAATATACTCTACTGTACCCTACTATAACACATCATACAGTACTCTTCTACAATCAACTAAACTCCACTTTACTCTAGTGAGCAGTACCTCAGCACGCGGTCTGATGCCTGATTGGACTTTGAGCTGCTGTCACTCAAGTTGCTGCTCTTCTCGTGGACCTTGGCGATCTTCTCAGCAGCAGCGATTGGACACCCGGAAAGACTGGCGGACCAATCAGAAGACAGCACCGTTAAAATACACACACATGCACTCATTCACTCACACACACTCACACACACATACACACACACACACACACACACACACACACACACACACACACACACACACACACACACACACACACACACACACACACACACACACACACACACAATAGGGAAAAACAAGAGTATGAATTTAAAGAATAACATCAAAAAGAGAATATAGATTTAAATGGAGAAAAAATTAAATACTTATCTTTATACACAAACTACACAAACTCTGTTTGAACCAACAAACATTCATACATGAAAAAATAAACATGCATAATACATATATACATACATTAATTTCAAATCAAATACACAAATGTATTTACAATGACAGCAATAAAAAATAAATATTCACACAGAATGACAGCATTAAAAAATAAATATTCACACAGAATAAATATAAATATTACAATGCAATAAAATAAAATCCCCAAAAAAAAGTTAAAAAAAAAAGATCACAACACACATGGTTAAAAAGCAAAGTTAAATGATGGTTTTAAAAGGTGAAACAGGTTTTATCATCATCTGGGTGTTGGAGGCGGGACCAGCATGTTGCTGCTGGATGATTGGAGGATTGGTTTGTCGCTCAGACTATCTCTCCTCTCCCACGGACTGACATGCAGTACAGGGTCGGTGTCTCGCTGTTTCCATGACAACCTGCTAGCTAATGTTTCCTCTGATGCTAACACAGTCTGTCTGTCTGACTGTCTGTCTGTCTACCTCTCTACCTGTCCGTCTATCTATCTGTCTGTCTGTCTGTCTGTCTGTCTGTCTGTCTGTCTGTCTGTCTGTCTGTCTGTCTGTCTGTCTGTCTGTCTGTCTGTCTGTCTGCCTGCCTGCCTGTCTGTCTCTCTGAAAGTCTGTCTGTCTGTCTCTGTGACTGCCTCTCAGCCAGTCTGTCTACCTCTCTCCCTGCCTCTCAGCCCGTCTGTCTCCCGCCCTGTCTGTCTGTCTCCCTCTCCCTCCGTGCCCCTCAGCCTGTCTGTCTCTCTGGGGACTCACCTGCGGTGGGAGTTCCTGTTGCTATTGACGTGACCGCGTCCGGAGCAGCCGGGCGTAGGACACTTGAGCACATTCTCATACATGGCCAGGACTTAGGCAGCAGGGGGGGGGCGAGAGAGACAGCAGGGTTACGTGAGGGTTACTTCTGCCCCGCGACGGGGACCATGCAGCCATGCAGCGTAGCCATGACAACCAGGACAGCGTCCCAGTGTTCCACACAGAGGATGAGGCAGGTTCTTATGGAGGTGGAGGAGAACCGTGTCGATGAGGGTGGAACCATGGGGTGACGGAGGAGGAGGAGGAGGAGGAGGAGGAAGAGCAGATGTACGTTTGACGCCGGCGTGGGACTGTGTTACAACCGTATTCATGAGCGGCATCAAAGATCAGAACCTCGTGCGTTCTGCCACATCCGGAGCGTGCAGAGGTCGGACTGATGTGCAAAGAACTCAATACTAGCTCTTGGAATATTTCTGAATACAACGTGCTCATTGTATTCTGAAGTAGTCCACCGATCAGGCTCACACACAGAACATGGGGTTTGAAGACTCAGTATAGAGGCATTGAGCCCCGGTCCATGCGTTCTTCAACATTGAGTTCAGCGTGCTTAGCACAATGCTAACAGGGAGACCCCCTAGCCCAGGGCCTGAGCCCAGCAGAGGCCCCAGCAGATCAGCAGAGTCCAGAAGAAGTAGCATGTAGCTCAGCTAGCTTAATCTCCTACTACAGCAGTAGCATGTAGCTATGCTAGCATGGGTTTAGGAAACAAATAGCATGTAGCTATGCTAGCATGGGTTTAGTACAACAGTAGCATGGAGCTAAGCTAGCATGGGCTTAGTACAGCAGTAGCATGTAACTAAGCTAGCATGGGCTTATTATAACAGTAGGATGTAGCTAAGCTAGAATGAGCTTGCTACAACAGTAGCATGTAGCTAAGCTAGAATGGGCTTGCTACAACAGTAGCATGTAGCAAAGCTAGCATGGGCCTGCTACAACAGTAACAGGGTAGCACTATCTCTCACACAACAACCTGTCCCAATTACAATTAGGGCATTTAGCAGACCCTTTTATCCAAAGCGACTTACATCGGTTAACACACACATTGACACACCGACGGCAGAGTCAACCATGCAAGGCGACAGCCAGCTCGTCAGGAACAGTTAGGGTTAAGTGTCTTGCTCAGGGACACATCAACACTGAGCTATGAGGAGCTGGGGATCGAACTAGCAACCTATCGGTTACAAGACAACTGCTCTACCTCCTGAGCTAAGCCGACCCAGGTCCCTTCATCAAACGTCCGCATCTGACCGTATTTCTTTACTGAGCAGTGTATTCCACTGAGACTCAGCTACTGAAACATGGATGCTAGTGACACATCATTCCGGGGTTGGCCTGCTAGCCCACAGCCAAGAGACAAACATGCACACTGAGCACAACCCCAGCCAACCCCAACCCCACACTGGAACCACTTCAACCAGTGAGGCAGCCCACCAGTGGACTGGACCAGCTGAGCAGACTAGTCTGTCCACGGTACATCTGGGGGGGACTCCCACTTTTGAATAGACTTGTGATGGGTAAGCTGCCCCCACCCCTGCTGGTAAAATAGCTACCCTTTAGACATCAGGGGATAGTATTCCAACATTTCCTCTGGTGAACGTGATGCTGGAGAGCTGCTTACTTGTTTGAAGGGACAGTGGGTGTGGACTCCATGTTTGGTGGATTGATGGGTTTACAGGGACAGGTCTTTAGAAATCCAGGCTGAATAGGTTGACGTATTCACTGGTCACTAGGTCCCTGTAAACCCATGCTGAGCGGATGGTTGTGTGTACAGGGACATGTGGTCATTGTGAACCCAGGCTCAGTGGATTTATTCACGGGGACACCAGGTCCCTGTAAACTCATTCTGAGCGGATGGATGTGTGCACAGGGACACAAGGTCCCTGTAAACCAAGGCTGATTGGACGAGTGGTGGGCTCTTACTCTCAGGCGGGACCCGGTCCCTGTTAACCCAGGCTGATAGGTGGACCCGGTCCCTGTAAACCAAGGCTGATAGGGGGACCAGGTCCCTGTAAACCCAGGCTGATAGGGGGACCAGGTCCCTGTAAACCCAGGCTGATAGGGGGACCAGGTCCCTGTAAACCCAGGCTGATAGGGGGGCCAGGTCCCTGTAAACCCAGGCTGATAGGGGGACCAGGTCCCTGTAAACCCAGGCTGATAAGTGGGCCAGGTCCTGTAAACCCAGGATGATAGGGGGACCAGGTCCCCCCTGTAAACCCAGGCTGATAGGAGGACCAGGTCCCTGTACACCCAGGCTGATAGGGGGACCAGGTCCCTGTAAACCCAGGCTGATAGGGGGACCAGGTCCCTGTACACCCAGGCTGATAGGGGGACCAGGTCCCTGTAAACCCAGGCTGGTAGGGGGACCAGGTCCCTGTAAACCCAGGCTGATAGGGGGGCCAGGTCCCTGTAAACCCAGGCTGATAGGGGGACCAGGTCCCTGTAAACCCAGGCTGATCGGGGGACCAAGTCCGAGCGGCGGCTCCTTACTCTCAGGCGGGACCCGGTCTTTGTGGGGACATCCAGAAAGGCTGCGATGGTGGGGGTAGAGGCCGGTCACGTGACCCGTCCCGTCGCAGCCCGGGGTCGGACACTTGCTCTCCTTCTTCTCTGACCTAGAGGAGTCTAGGGTGTGTGTGTGTGTGTGTGAGGGGGGGGGGGGGGGGGATCACATGATACTCTCAACACACTCTA
>NC_079432.1:1783195-1793195 GCF_026213295.1 Gadus chalcogrammus
CCCCTATTTTTTTCATGACGACCAATTAAAAACAACAGTGTTACCCCTTATGCTTTTTTTCATGACGACCAATTAAAGAACAACAGTGTTACCCCTTATGTTTTTTTTCATGACGATCAATTAAAAACAACAGTGTTACCCCTTATGTTTTTTTTCATGGACGACCAATAAAAACACAGTGTTACCCCTTATGTTTTTTTCATGACGACCAATAAAAAAACGACAGTGTTACCCCTTATGTTTTTTTTCATGACGACCAATAAAAAACGACAGTGTTACCCCTTATGTTTTTTTTCATGACGACCAATCAAAAACAAGTGTTACCCCTTATGGTTTCTTTCATGACAACCAAAGAAAAACAACAGTGTTACCCCTTTGTTTTTTTTCATGACGACTAATAAAAAACGACAGTGTTACGCCTTATGTTTTTTTTCATGACGACCAATAAAAAAACAACAGTGTTACCCCTTATGTTTTTTTTCATGACGACCAATAAAAAACAACAGTGTTACCCTTATGTTTTTTTTCATGACGACCAATAAAAAACGACAGTGTTACCCCTTATGTTTTTTTTTCATGACGACCAATAAAAACAAGTGTTACCCCTTATGGTTTCTTTCATGACAACCAAAGAAAAACACAGTTTACCCCTTATGTTTTTTTTCATGACGGCCAATAAAAAACAACAGTGTTACCCCTTATGTTTTATTTCATGACAACCAAAGAAAAACAACAGTGTTACCCCTTATGTTTTTTTTTTCATGACGACCAATTAAAGAACAACAGTGTTACCCTTATGTTTTTTTTCATGACGACCAATAAAAAACAACAGTGTTACCCCTTATGTTTTTTTCATGACGACCAAATAAAAAACGACAGTGTTACCCCTTATGTTTTTTTTCATGACGGCCAATAAAAAACAACAGTGTTACCCCTTATGTTTTATTTCATGACAACCAAAGAAAAACAACAGTGTTACCCCTTATGTTTTTTTTCATGACGGCCAATAAAAAACAACAGTGTTACCCCTTATGTTTTATTTCATGACTACCATAAAAAACAACAGTGTTCCCCCCTTTCTTTTTTTTTTTATGACGACCAATTAAAGAACAACAGTGTTACCCCTTATGTTTTTTTTCATGGACGACCAATAAAAAACAACAGTGTTACCCCTTATGTTTTATTTCATGACAACCAAAGAAAAACACAGTGTTACCCTCTTATGTTTTTTTTCATGACGGCCAATAAAAAACAACAGTGTTACCCCTTATTTTTATTTCAGGACTACCAATAAAAAACAAAGTGTTCCCCCTTTTTTTTTTTTCATGACGACCAATTAAAGAACAACAGTGTTACCCCTTATGTTTTTTTTCATGTCGACCAGTAAAAAACAACAGTGTTACGCCTTATGTTTTTTTTCATGACGCCAATAAAAAACAACAGTGTTACCCTTATGGTTTCTTTCATGACACCAAAGAAAAACAACAGTGTTACCCCTTATGTTTTTTTTCATGACGGCCAATAAAAACAACAGTGTTACCCCTTATGTTTTATTTCATGACAACCAAAGAAAAAACAACAGTGTTACCCCTTATGTTTTTTTTCATTGACGGCCAATAAAAAACAACAGTGTTGCCCTTATGTTTTATTTCATGACTACCAATAAAAAAAAACAGTGTTCCCCCTTTTTTTTTTTTTTCATGACGACCAATTAAGGAACAACAGTGTTACCCCTTATGTTTTTTTCATGACGACCATTAAAAACAACAGTGTTACCCCTTATGTTTTTTTCATGACGACCATAAAAAACAACAGTGTTGCCCCTTATGTTTCCTTTCATGACGGCCAATAAAAAACAACAGTGTTACCCCTTAAGTTTTATTTGACAAGGACAAATTCTTTTTTTTTTCAAATGTTTTTTTTCATGACGACCAATAAAATACGACAGTGTTACCCCTTATATTTTATTTGACAAAGACAACAGCGTTATCCCTTATCTTTTTTTCATGACTACCAATAAAAAACAACAGTGTTCCCCCTTATGTTTCTTTTCATGACGACCAATTAAAAACAACAGTGTTACCCCTTATGCTTTTTTTCATGACGACCAATTAAAGAACAACAGTGTTACCCCTTATGTTTTTTTTCATGACGACCAATAAAAAACAACAGTGTTACCCCTTATGTTTTTTTTCATGACGACCAATAAAATACGACAGTGTTACCCCTTATGTTTTTTTTCATGACGACCAATTAAAAACAACAGTGTTACCCCTTATGTTTTATTTCATGACAACCAAAGAAAAACAACAGTGTTACCCCTTATGTTTTTTTTCATGACGGCCAATAAAAAACAACAGTGTTACCCCTTATGTTTTATTTCATGACTACCAATAAAAAACAACAGTGTTCCCCCTTTTTTTTTTTTTTTCATGACGACCAATTAAAGAACAACAGTGTTACCCCTTATGTTTTTTTTCATGACGACCAATAAAAAACAACAGTGTTACCCCTTATGTTTATTTCATGACAACCAAAGAAAAACAACAGTGTTACCCCTTATGTTTTTTTTCATGACGGCCAATAAAAAACAACAGTGTTACCCCTTATGTTTTATTTCATGACTACCAATAAAAACAAAAAGTGTTCCCCCTTTTTTTTTTTTTTCATGACGACCAATTAAAGAACAACAGTGTTACCCCTTATGTTTTTTTTCATGACGACCAATTAAAAACAACAGTGTTACCCCTTATGTTTTTTTTCATGACGACCAATAAAAAACAACAGTGTTACCCCTTATGGTTTTTTCATGACGACCAAAGAAAAACAACAGTGTTGCTCCTTATGTTTTCTTTCATGACGGCCAATAAAAAACAACAGTGTTACCCCTTATAATTTATTTGACAAGGACACATTTTTTTATTTTTTTAAATATGTTTTTTTCATGACGACCAATAAAATACGACAGTGTTACCCCTTACATTTTATTTGACAAAGACGACAGCGTTATCCCTTATCTTTTTTTTCATGACTACCAATAAAAAACAACAGTGTTCCCCCTTATGTTTTTTTTCATGACGACCAATTAAAAACAACAGTGTTACCCCTTATGCTTTTTTTCATGACGACCAATTAAAGAACAACAGTGTTACCCCTTATGTTTTTTTTTCATGACGATCAATTAAAAACAACAGTGTTACCCCTTATGTTTTTTTTCATGACGACCAATAAAAACAACAGTGTGACCCCTTATGTTTTTTTTCATGACGACCAATAAAAAAACGACAGTGTTACCCCTTATGTTTTTTTTCATGACGACCAATAAAAAACGACAGTGTTACCCCCTATGTTTTATTTGATAAATATCGAGTGTCACCCCTTCTGTTTTTTTTCATGACGACCAATAAAAAACAACAGTGTTACCCCTCATGTTTTTTTTCATGACGACCAATAAAAAACAAGTGTCACCCCTTATGGTTTCTTTCATGACAACCAAAGAAAAACAACAGTGTTACCCCTTATGTTTTTTTTCATGTCGACCAGTAAAAAACAACAGTGTTACGCCTTATGTTTTTTTTCATGACGACCAATAAAAAACAACAGTGTTACCCCTTATGGTTTCTTTCATGACAACCAAAGAAAAACAACAGTGTTACCCCTTATGTTTTTTTTCATGACGGCCAATAAAAAACAACAGTGTTACCCCTTATGTTTTATTTCATGACAACCAAAGAAAAACAACAGTGTTACCCCTTATGTTTTTTTTCATGACGGCCAATAAAAAACAACAGTGTTGCCCCTTATGTTTTATTTCATGACTACCAATAAAAAACAACAGTGTTCCCCCTTTTTTTTTTTTTTCATGACGACCAATTAAGGAACAACAGTGTTACCCCTTATGTTTTTTTTCATGACGACCAATTAAAAACAACAGTGTTACCCCTTATGTTTTTTTTCATGACGACCAATAAAAAACAACAGTGTTGCCCCTTATGTTTCCTTTCATGACGGCCAATAAAAAACAACAGTGTTACCCCTTAAGTTTTATTTGACAAGGACAAATTCTTTTTTTTTTCAAATGTTTTTTTTCATGACGACCAATAAAATACGACAGTGTTACCCCTTATATTTTATTTGACAAAGACAACAGCGTTATCCCTTATCTTTTTTTCATGACTACCAATAAAAAACAACAGTGTTCCCCCTTATGTTTCTTTTCATGACGACCAATTAAAAACAACAGTGTTACCCCTTATGCTTTTTTCATGACGACCAATTAAAGAACAACAGTGTTACCCCTTATGTTTTTTTTCATGACGACCAATAAAAAACAACAGTGTTACCCCTTATGTTTTTTTTCATGACGACCAATAAAAAACGACAGTGTTACCCCTTATGTTTTTTTTCATGACGGCCAATAAAAAACACAGTGTTTACCCCTTATGTTTTATTTCATGACAACCAAAGAAAAACAACAGTGTTACCCCTTATGTTTTTTTTCATGACGGCCAATAAAAAACAACAGTGTTACCCCTTATGTTTTATTTCATGACTACCAATAAAAAACAACAGTGTTCCCCCTTTTTTTTTTTTTTCATGACGACCAATTAAAGAACAACAGTGTTACCCCTTATGTTTTTTTTCATGACGACCAATAAAAAACAACAGTGTTACCCCTTATGTTTTATTTCATGACAACCAAAGAAAAACAACAGTGTTACCCCTTATGTTTTTTTTCATGACGGCCAATAAAAAACAACAGTGTTACCCCTTATGTTTTATTTCATGACTACCAATAAAAACAAAAGTGTTCCCCCTTTTTTTTTTTTTTCATGACGACCAATTAAAGAACAACAGTGTTACCCCTTATGTTTTTTTTTCATGACGACCCAATTAAAAACAACAGTGTTACCCCTTATGTTTTTTTTTCATGACGACCAATAAAAAACAACAGTGTTACCCCTTATGGTTTTTTTCATGACGACCAAAGAAAAACAACAGTGTTGCTCCTTATGTTTTCTTTCATGACGGCCAATAAAAAACAACAGTGTTACCCCTTAAGTTTTATTTGATAAGGACAATTTTTTTTTTTTTTTTCAAATATGTTTTTTTTCATGACGACCAATAAAATACGACAGTGTTACCCCTTACATTTTATTTGACAAAGACGACAGCGTTATCCCTTATCTTTTTTTCATGACTACCAATAAAAAAACACAGTGTTCCCCCTTATGTTTTTTTTCATGACGACCAATTAAAAACAACAGTGTTACCCCTTATGCTTTTTTTTCATGACGACCAATTAAAGAACAACAGTGTTACCCCTTATGTTTTTTTCATGACGATCAATTAAAAACAACAGTGTTACCCCTTATGTTTTTTTCATGACGACCAATAAAAAACAACAGTGTTACCCCTTATGTTTTTTTTCATGACGACCAATAAAAAACGACAGTGTTACCCCTTATGTTTTTTTCATGACGACCAATAAAAAACGACAGTGTTACCCCTTATGTTTTTTTTCATGACGACCAAATCAAAAACAAGTGTTACCCCTTATGGTTTCTTTCATGACAACCAAAGAAAAACAACAGTGTTACCCCTTATGTTTTTTTTCATGACGACTAATAAAAAACAACAGTGTTACGCCTTATGTTTTTTTTCATGACGACCAATAAAAAACAACAGTGTTACCCCTTATGTTTTTTTTCATGACGACCAATAAAAAACAACAGTGTTACCCCTTATGTTTTTTTTCATGACGACCAATAAAAAACGACAGTGTTACCCCTTATGTTTTTTTTCATGACGACCAATAAAAAACAAGTGTTACCCCTTATGGTTTCTTTCATGACAACCAAAGAAAAACAACAGTGTTACCCCTTATGTTTTTTTTCATGACGGCCAATTAAAAACAACAGTGTTACCCCTTATGTTTTATTTCATGACAACCAAAGAAAAACAACAGTGTTACCCCTTATGTTTTTTTTTTCATGACGACCAATTAAAGAACAACAGTGTTACCCCTTATGTTTTTTTTCATGACGACCAATAAAAAACAACAGTGTTACCCCTTATGTTTTTTTTCATGACGACCAATAAAAAACGACAGTGTTACCCCTTATGTTTTTTTTCATGACGGCCAATAAAAAACAACAGTGTTACCCCTTATGTTTTATTTCATGACAACCAAAGAAAAACAACAGTGTTACCCCTTATGTTTTTTTTCATGACGGCCAATAAAAAACAACAGTGTTACCCCTTATGTTTTATTTCATGACTACCAATAAAAAACAACAGTGTTCCCCCTTTCTTTTTTTTTTTCATGACGACCAATTAAAGAACAACAGTGTTACCCCTTATGTTTTTTTTCATGACGACCAATAAAAAACAACAGTGTTACCCTTATGTTTTATTTCATGACAACCAAAGAAAAACAACAGTGTTACCCCTTATGTTTTTTTTCATGACGGCCAATAAAAAACAACAGTGTTACCCCTTATGTTTTATTTCATGACTACCAATAAAAACAAAAGTGTTCCCCCTTTTTTTTTTTTTTCATGACGACCAATTAAAGAACAACAGTGTTACCCCTTATGTTTTTTTTCATGACGACCAATTAAAAACAACAGTGTTACCCCTTATGTTTTTTTTCATGACGACCAATAAAAAACAACAGTGTTACCCCTTATGGTTTTTTCATGACGACCAAAGAAAAACAACAGTGTTGCTCCTTATGTTTTCTTTCATGACGGCCAATAAAAAACAACAGTGTTACCCCTTAAGTTTTATTTGATAAGGACAAATTTTTTTTTTTTTTCAAATATGTTTTTTTTCATGACGACCAATAAAATACGACAGTGTTACCCCTTATATTTTATTTGACAAAGACGACAGCGTTATCCCTTATCTTTTTTTTCATGACTACCAATAAAAAACAACAGTGTTCCCCCTTATGTTTTTTTTCATGACGACCAATTAAAAACAACAGTGTTACCCCTTATGCTTTTTTTCATGACGACCAATTAAAGAACAACAGTGTTACCCCTTATGTTTTTTTTCATGACAATCAATTAAAAACAACAGTGTTACCCCTTATGTTTTTTTTTCATGACGACCAATAAAAACAACAGTGTTACCCCTTATGTTTTTTTTCATGACGACCAATAAAAAACGACAGTGTTACCCCTTATGTTTTTTTTCATGACGACCAATCAAAACAAGTGTTACCCCTTATGGTTTCTTTCATGACAACCAAAGAAAAACAACAGTGTTACCCCTTATGTTTTTTTTCATGACGACTAATAAAAAACAACAGTGTTACGCCTTATGTTTTTTTTCATGACGACCAATAAAAAACAACAGTGTTACCCCTTATGTTTTTTTTCATGACGACCAATCAAAAACAAGTGTTACCCCTTATGGTTTCTTTCATGACAACCAAAGAAAAACAACAGTGTTACCCCTTATGTTTTTTTTCATGACGACTAATAAAAAACAACAGTGTTACCCCTTATGTTTTTTTTCATGACGACCAATCAAAAACAAGTGTTACCCCTTATGGTTTCTTTCATGACAACCAAAGAAAAACAACAGTGTTACCCCTTATGTTTTTTTTCATGACGACCAATAAAAAACGACAGTGTTACCCCTTATGTTTTTTTCATGACGACCAATCAAAAACAAGTGTTACCCCTTATGGTTTCTTTCATGACAACCAAAGAAAAACAACAGTGTTACCCCTTATGTTTTTTTTCATGACGACTAATAAAAAACAACAGTGTTACGCCTTATGTTTTTTTTCATGACGACCAATAAAAAACAACAGTGTTACCCCTTATGTTTTTTTTCATGACGACCAATAAAAAACAACAGTGTTACCCCTTATGTTTTTTTTCATGACGACCAATAAAAAACGACAGTGTTACCCCTTATGTTTTTTTTCATGACGACCAATAAAAAACAAGTGTTACCCCTTATGGTTTCTTTCATGACAACCAAAGAAAAACAACAGTGTTACCCCTTATGTTTTTTTCATGACGGCCAATAAAAAACAACAGTGTTACCCCTTATGTTTTATTTCATGACAACCAAAGAAAAACAACAGTGTTACCCCTTATGTTTTTTTTTTCATGACGACCAATTAAAGAACAACAATGTTACCCCTTATGTTTTTTTTCATGACGACCAATTAAAAACAACAGTGTTACCCCTTATGTTTTTTTTCATGACGACCAATAAAAAACAACAGTGTTACCCCTTATGGTTTTTTTCATGACGACCAAAGAAAAACAACAGTGTTGCCCCTTATGTTTTCTTTCATGACGGCCAATAAAAAACAACAGTGTTACCCCTTAAGTTTTATTTGACAAGGACAAATTCTTTTTTTTTTCAAATATGTTTTTTTTCATGACGACCAATAAAATACGACAGTGTTACCCCTTATATTTTATTTGACAAAGACAACAGCGTTATCCCTTATCTTTTTTTTCATGACTACCAATAAAAAACAACAGTGTTCCCCCTTATTTATTTTTTTCATGACGACCAATTAAAAACAACAGTGTTACCCCTTATGCTTTTTTTCATGACGACCAATTAAAAACAACAGTGTTACCCCTTATGGTTTTTTTCATGACGACCAAAGAAAAACAACAGTGTTGCCCCTTATGTTTTTTTTCATGACGACTAATAAAAAACAACAGTGTTACGCCTTATGTTTTTTTTCATGACGACCAATAAAAAACAACAGTGTTACCCCTTATGTTTTTTTTTCATGACGACCAATAAAAAACAACAGTGTTACCCCTTAAGTTTTATTTGACAAGGACAAATTATTTTCTTTTTCAAATATTTTTTTTTTCATGACGACCAATAAAAAACAACAGTGTTCCCCCTTATGTTTTTTTTCATGACGACCAATTAAAAACAACAGTGTTACCCCTTATGCTTTTTTTCATGACGACCAATTAAAGAACAGTGTTACCCCTTATGTTTTTTTTCATGACGACCAATTAAAAACAACAGTGTTACCCCTTATGTTTTTTTTCATGACGACCAATAAAAAACAACAGTGTTACCCCTTATGGTTTTTTTCATGACGACCAAAGAAAAACAACAGTGTTACCCCTTATGTTTTCTTTCATGACGGCCAATAAAAAACAACAGTGTTACCCCTTAAGTTTTATTTGACAAGGACAAATTCTTTTCTTTTTCAAATATTTTTTTTTTCATGACGACCAATAAAATACGACAGTGTTACCCCTTATATTTTATTTGACAAAGACAACAGCGTTATCCCTTATGTTTTTTTTCATGACTACCAATAAAAAACAACAGTGTTCCCCCTTATGTTTTTTTTCATGACGACCAATAAAAACAACAGTGTTACCCCTTATGTTTTTTTCATGACGACCAATAAAAAACCCCAGTGTTACCCCTTATGTTTTTTTTCATGACGACCAATAAAAAATGTCAGTGTTACCCCTTATGTTTTTTTTCATGACGAACAATAAAAAACAAGTGTTACCCCTTATGGTTTTTTTCATGACGACCAATAAAAAACAACAGTGTTACCCCTTATGTTTTTTTTCATGACGACCAAAGAAAAACAACAGTGTTACCCCTTATGTTTTTTTTCATGACGGCCAATAAAAAACAACAGTGTTACCCCTTATGTTTTATTTGACAAGGACAAATTCTTTTTTTTTTCCAAATATGTTTTTTTTCATGACGACCAATAGAGTACGACAGTGTTACCCCTTATATTATATTTGACAAAGAAAACAGCGTTACCCTTTATGTTTTTTTTCATGAGAAAGCGCGGCAATGCTAACTGACAGATCAATTGGCCCATTAACGCCACTTAACCTAACAAGTACAACAGGACGACAAAGCCCCTTTGGTCAACAGGCAACACGGATACCCAGAATCCCCTGAATCCCATACAGAGATGCATGGACACATACACACACACACATACTGTACATACACACACATA